>NC_069506.1:200459359-200761359 GCF_027579735.1 Bombina bombina | reverse complement strand
GGGTCAGATAGAAATGTCTTTACTCCATATAAAATGTAACTGAGTCTGTGGTCAGCGTCTCACTAGTCAAATACCACCAAGCTGCCAAATTGATAGAGCAATAGCTGCCAAACAGTGTAAGTGGATAATAATATACATGCAATTCCAAAGTTCTCTTACTGTGTAAGATATCACTTTAGCAGAACATTCAGCCGTGTACTTTACCAGATCCTTATCCGTGAAGTAGATGTCTTTTCCCCTCGCCCGGTATTCACCTCGAGCGGGGCCGACTGAAACTTTCCGGCGTCTGACGTCACTGAAAGATGTTCCGGTTAGGAGAAGAAGCCGATTCCTGCGCTTACTTCTATGACCTGTAGTCACGGTCCTCTCAGATGAGCCCTGCACTTAGTGCTTATAGCACGCAAGGGATTGGATACTGGGCAAAGTGAAGGATATCCCAGAAATGCTGCCAAACACAAGTCCTACAGATGATTTACTCCTATTTAGGAGAAGATAGTTCCAAAATGTATAACCCGGGTTATTAAGTAGGAATCAAAAGATATGTAGATTGTTGTCACAGAAATAAAATCTTGATAAAGCCCATAGGAGGGCGAAACGCGTCGTATGTGTTGGCAGTGTTGTGTTGGCTCATCTGAGAGGACCGTGACTACAGGTCATAGAAGTAAGCGCAGGAATCGGCTTCTTCTCCTAACCGGAACATCTTTCAGTGACGTCAGACGCCGGAAAGTTTCAGTCGGCCCCGCTCGAGGTGAATACCGGGCGAGGGGAAAAGACATCTACTTCACGGATAAGGATCTGGTAAAGTACACGGCTGAATGTTCTGCTAAAGTGATATCTTACACAGTAAGAGAACTTTGGAATTGCATGTATATTATTATCCACTTACACTGTTTGGCAGCTATTGCTCTATCAATTTGGCAGCTTGGTGGTATTTGACTAGTGAGACGCTGACCACAGACTCAGTTACATTTTATATGGAGTAAAGACATTTCTATCTGACCCTACTAAAACGAACTGATTGGGACTGCCCTATACAAATTGTATGGTTTTAAATCTGTGGAAGTTTTATCAATTGCATCTTTTAGTATTTTAGTTTTGATTTATTAGTATTTCGTTTTTGGGGAGACGTCCCCTATACATATGTTATTGTATGCTTATGTGTTTTTATTAAATTCTAAGTGCTTGATACCTTTGGCTTTTCTTAGCGCCTCCCTTATTACCTGTATAGAGACTCACTCTTGCCATCTATCAGCAATCTATATCCCAGGGGTGGAGAACTGGGAAGCGGATTTTCTAAATCGGCAGACTTTTCATCCGGGGGAGTGGGAACTCCATCCAGAGGTGTTTGCACAATTGATTCAGCAATGGGGCACACCAGAATTGGATCTGATGGCGTCTCGTCAGAATGCCAAACTTCCAGGTCAAGGGATCCTCAGGCAGTACTGATAGATGCTCTAGCAGTACCCTGGTCGTTCAACCTGGCTTATGTGTTTCCACCATTTCCTCTCCTTCCTCGTTTGATTGCCAGAATCAAACAGGAGAGAGCTTCAGTGATTTTGATAGCACCTGCGTGGCCACGCAGGACTTGGTATGCAGACCTGGTGGACATGTCATCTCTTCCACCATGGACTCTGCCACTGAGACAGAACCTTCTGATTCAAGGTCCGTTCCAGCATCCAAATCTAGTTTCTCTGCGACTGACTGCTTGGAGATTGAACGCTTGATCTTATCCAAGCGGGGGTTCTCTGAGTCGGTCATAGATACCTTGATTCAGGCTCGAAAGCCTGTCACCAGGAAAATTTATCATAAGATATGGCGTAAATATCTTTATTGGTGCGAATCCAAAGGCTGCTCATGGAGTAAGATAAGGATTCCTAGGATTTTGTCCTTTCTCCAAGAAGGATTGGAGAAGGGGCTATCAGATATCTGCTTTATCAATTCTACTGCACGAATGTCTGGCAGATGTTCCAGACGTTCAGTCGTTCTGTCAGGCTTTAGTTAGAATCAAGCCTGTGTTTAAACCTGTTGCTCCACCATGGAGTTTGAATTTAGTTCTTATGGTTCTTCAAGGGGTTCCGTTGAACCTATGCATTCCATAGATATTAATGTTCTATCTTGGAAAGTTCTGTTTTTAGTTGCTATCTCTTCAGCTCGAAGAGTTTCTGAACTATCTGCATTGCAATGCGACTCGCCTTATCTTGTTTTCCATGCTGATAAGGTGGTTTTGCGTATCAAACCTAGATTCCTTGGGGGGCGTGTCTAACCACCGACTGTGATGGCTGCTTTCTAACTAGGGCTTAACAGAAGAGCGTTTAAAATTGCTGTTTTGCACTCTTATATACCACATACCAAGCCTGATTCAAGACAATTAGTGCTTGTGGAACAGAATTGGACTTTTTTTTTATGTTTGATCTTAGCCCAGCAGACCAGAATCCTATGAGGTACGCAGCAGAGGCCTAGTGACGGCCGGGAACCTCATCCACCCCTCCATATTTCTGATGCTATCAGATAGTACCAGCCAGTTGCGCTGCAGAATGGAATACACTCTACACATCACCCCTTCACAAGGGTAAGAAGGCAGATTGAGCTTAGAACAAGCCTATAATATATTGTATGCAACAGTGCATCTACAAGATTTGTAGAGTACAGCCCTAATATTGTCACTGAAGAAGTGGTGAGATCAATATGGCGACGGCAAATAACTGTCAACAGTCGATGTTACAACTACTGGACAGACGTTTTGAGGAAATTGAGCGGAGCTTGATCAGTGTCCTCATCTGTTTATGATCTATATATATATATATATGTACTTTTTTCCCCCAAGGTTTTTAATCACATTATATGCAGATGTAACATGCTTTCAGACATCAGTAGACCATTGTGAGTAGCTTAATATTTATTTATTTTTTCTCCTTCTTGAGATGAAGATATGTTTGTAGCTATACAGACAAAATCCTACTATATAGATAGTTCATACTATTTCATTACTCCATGATACTAATACAATATGCACTGGGTCTAGAAAGCTTGGAGACTCTTCTATAAAATGTATACTTAAAGTTCTCTGTTACCCTATTATGATAATTTTATCTAGAGAACTTAGAGCTATTTTGTTCACCAGCATTTAATTATACTCCCACATAGTTGAATAAATATTTGAGAGTCGTTCATTTTTTTTTTTCTTTCTAGATACTGTAGTCCAATGGTCTGATGATGCTAGCATTCTTTGCAAATTATGTTAATATATTTCATGTATAACATCCCTCCAATGATAGATGAATTATATTTTATCTATTAATAGTTTACTGTGATATAGTTTACAGTTACATATCTTTGAGGGTTTTATTGTCTAAGGCTATTTCTGGGAGAAAAGTTCTTCAAGCAGTGGTGCCTTCTGTTTAACCATCTGTCTTGTCCCTCCCGTTCATCCGTGTCCTATAGCTTTGGTATTGTATCCCACAAGTAAAGGATGAATCCGTGGACTCGTCTTACCTTTATAGAAGAAAAGTAAATTTATGCTTACCTGATAAATTGATTTCTTCTATGGTAAGACAAGTCCACGGCCCACCCTGTTATTTTAAGACAGATTATAGTTTTTGATTTAAACTTCAGTCACCTCTGCACCTTGTAGTTTCTCCTTTTTCTTCCTGTACCTTCGGTCGAATGACTGGGGGGTGGAGCTAAGGGAGGAGCTATATAGACAGCTCTGCTGTGGTGCTCTTTGCCACTTCCTGTTAGCAGGAGGATAATATCCCACAAGTAAAGGATGAATCCGTGGACTCGTCTTACCATAGAAGAAATCAATTTATCAGGTAAGCATAAATTTACTTTTTAAAGAAGCAAAATGATTTATGCTCAATAATTTACCTGCTCTACCCTTTAAATGCATAATTCTGAACCAATACTATAAAAGAATATATGGATACAGAGAGCCTAATTGAGGTTTTGTAACATTTCTAGGCTTTTTAAGAAAGCTCTTGTAGTGATATTTAAAGTCTCTCATTTTATTGCATTCTTGGTAGTGCTGACAAGTAACTCGGTTAAATGGACATGAAACCCAAAGACTTTCTTTCATGATTTATAAACAGAATACAATTTTAAACAACTTTCCAATTTTCTTCTATTATGCAATTTACTTAGTACTATTAATATCCTGTGCTGAAAAGCAAACCTAGGTAAGTTCAGGAACTTAGAGCTAGCTGCTGATTGGTGGCTGCACATGTTCTCCTCTTTTCATTGGCTGATGTATTCAGTTAGCTCCCAGTAGCGCTTTTCTGCTTATTCAATTAAAGGGCCATTATACACTCATTTTTTTCTTTGCATAAATGTTTTGTAGATGATCTATTTATAAAGCCGATAAAGTTTTTTTTTTTAAAAATTATAATTTCTCTTGTAAGGTGTATCCAGTCCACGGATTCATCCTTTACTTGTGGGATATTCTCCTTTCCTACAGGAAGTGGCAAAGAGAGCACACAGCAGAGCTGTCCATATAGCTCCCCCTCTAGCTCCACCCCCCAGTCATTCTCTTTGCCGGCTCTAAGCACTAGGGTCTCTCTCAGGAAGGTAAAGTGAATGTGGTGTTAGAATTGTAGTTTTTATTATCTTCAATCAAAAGTTTGTTATTTTAAATGGTACCGGTTTGTACTATTTACTCTCTAGCAGAAAAGTGATGAAGATTTCTGCTGAGAGGAAAATGATTTTAGCATGTTGTAACTAAAATCCACTGCTGTTCCCACACAGGACTGAGGAGTACCAGAAAACTTCAGTTGGGGGGAACAGTTTGCAGGGTGGACTGCAATAAGGTATGTTCAGTCATTTATTTCTAGACAAGACTGAGATAATGCTAGAAGAGACTGACAATATCCCCATGAGGGGAGGGTAAGCTATGTTCAGAGACTTAGTAAGGAATTGAATGCTTACATAACAGGGCTAATTATGCTGGTTGACACTAATTCAGGGCAATCGATTGTTTTTTTTAGGAAAATCTCGTTTGTAAGACACTTTGAAAGTCCTTTTGGGTTTTTTCTGGGGTTATTACCCACATGGCTATTTTTTATTCACTTTGAAGTGATTTCTTAGGCCTCACAGCTCCGGAGTAGAGTGGGAGGGGCCTAATTTGGCGTCTCAGATGCGCAGTTAGAATTGCATAGAAGTTCATGCTGCTTCACATGGAGGGTCCTGCTGCTGTTTGAGGGCCTAAAGGATGCTATATTCCCCCAAATCTGGTCCCTAAGGGCAGGTAGGGCCACAGCAGTCCTGTGGCAAGGTGCTGTAGTAATTTTAACCGGGTGTTGGCTTTAGGCTGCTCCAGTTTGGGCATTAAGGGGTTAATCGTTTCACTACTAGTGGTGCAATCTTACTAAGGCTTTAGGTACATACTGTGAAAATTTCAAAAGGATTACTGCATTTTTCACTGTTTTGCAAAATTGTGTGCCTTTTTTATCTCTTAAAGGCACAGTAACGCTTTTTCAAATTGTGTTTTTTATTTGATTAAAGTGATTTCCAAGCCTGCTTGTGTATACTACTAGTCTGTTAAACATGTCTGACACTAAGGAAAATCCTTGTTCAATGTGTTTCCATTTGGCTGAAAAGCATCATCCGTTTGGCCTACGAGACTGCTGGCCAGCAGCCTCCTGAAACTATTACTGCTCATTCTACCAGTGCAGTGGCTTCCACATGGGCTTTTAAAAAGGAAGCTTCTGTTGAACAGATTTGTAGGGCAGCGACTTGGTCTTCACTGCATACTTTTTTCCAAATTTTACAAATTCGATACTTTTGCTTCTTCGGAGGCTATTTTTGGGAGAAAGGTTTTGTAATCAGTGGTGCCTTCTGTTTAAGGTACCTGTCTTGTTCCCTCCCTTCATCCGTGTCCTAAAGCTTTGGTATTGGTATCCCACAAGTAAAGGATGAATCCGTGGACTGGATACACCTTACAAGAGAAAACAGAATTCATGCTTACCTGATAAATTACTTTCTCTTGTGGTGTATCCAGTCCACGGCCCGCCCTGGCAATTTAGTCAGGTACATTTTTTTTGTTTAAACTACAGTCACCACTGCACCCTATGGTTTCTCCTTTTTCTTCCTAACCTTTGGTCGAATGACTGGGGGGTGGAGCTAGAGGGGGAGCTATATGGACAGCTCTGCTGTGTGCTCTCTTTGCCACTTCCTGTAGGGAAGGAGAATATCCCACAAGTAAAGGATGAATCCGTGGACTGGATACACCACAAGAGAAAGTAATTTATCAGGTAAGCATAAATTCTGTTTTTGCTTATTTTTAAATAACATTACTCTGATTTTCAGACTCCTAACCAAGCCCCAAAGTTTTATTTGAATACCGTCGGCTACCTTCTCCAGCTTGCCCCTGTTTGTGTAAAGGGTCTTTTCATATGCAAAAGAAGGGGGAGGGGGGGGAGTGTCTTATTTCCCACTTGCAGTGGGCTTTCCATCTGCCTTTACAACAGAGCTAAACTGAAAGCTTCTAAGTAAGTTTTTAAACAGTTTTATACTGGATTTTTATATCGGTATCTGTGCATCTTATTCTTTATAGTGGTGTCTATTACATGCAGTTATATTAAAATGAGTGTATACTGTCTCTTTAAGGATACCAAGAGAATGAAGAAAAATTTGTAATGGTAGTAAATTGGAAAGTTGTTTTAAAATGTATGCTATGTCTGAATCGTAAAAGAAAATATGCTGGGTTTCGTGTCCCTTTAAAGTTAGTTCTTGTGGTACCAAATCAGACAAAAGTATATTTGAATCTTGAAATTTATTGTTTAAAAAAAAAACACAAGTTAATAGTTGGTGAAGTTAACAAAAATGTTTATCTCATCAGATCCATCCAAGAAGATAGTAATATGGGGTCACCTAAGAAAACAAGAAAATCGGATAAAAAAAAGTCTAGAGAGACTGGGAAAGAAAAAGAGGAGAGAAGTCAAAGTCCACCATTTGGAGAGTCAACTCGGGAAACAAATGGTAATTGGAATTCCATTCATGAGGAGATAAATCGAGTGGAAGAATCAAAACATGGCTTCAAAACGAACATTAAGAGACTTTTGAGAAAACACAGTCAGACAAAGGAGAAGGCAGCCCACCCAAAAGACTCTAATGGGAGCACTCATAGCAAATCCAGGGATTCCGTTGAAAATGTACTTGAAGATCCTTACAAAGCTAGCAGTAAAGGGGATTCCATGAAACGCCAGAAACCAAACCTCCCTTTACTTGCCTGTACCACAGCCGGTTCTGTGGAATCTTTAGCCCACGATGAACAAAGTCGCAGGGACCTAGTTGACAAGCATTCTTCACAGGGAACACAAAAGAAAAGCAAAGGATTCTCGCTTAAATCACTGTTAAGGAAGAAATCAATGAAGGCTCAAGGCCTCGAGCCTCCTTCTTCCCCAGAAAGACCAAAGTTTTTACCGTTGCAGCCCAGTTTTGAGATGAAATCAGGTAATTGTGTGTGTGTGATTATTTTTCTATTTACGTTTTACTATTTAGTTTTCCTGTTAATCTGTCAGGTCCTGAATGTACATTCTTTTTTTTCTCAACCAACAGAAACCAACAATTTGTCTTTTTTTCTTTTGTTACTTGCTCTACAGTTGTTTGTTTTTTTTTAACGAGAAACTTTGTTTTCATGGATTTTTTTGTGTGTAAAATAATCCCATCTGTTTAAAATTCTAAAACACAGACTCCTATACTAACAAACCATCCAAAAAAAGTGAATAAACCATCCCTTTTTCCTTAAAGGTCATCATTCTGATATATTTTTTTTGTGTTCCCTTGTGCTTTTCCCTCTTAATTTTCACTTCTCTCCATGTTTAAGAGGGAGAGGGGATGTAACCATGTGTAAACGGCAATATCTTATGTCATTTAGGCAAGAATTACATGTCATAATACAGTGTATACATGTAACTAAAGGTAGTTTCTCCTACATTGGTGTATCCGGTCCACGGCTTCATCCTTACTTGTGAGATATTCTCAATCCCTACAGGAAGTGGCAAAGAGAGCACACAGCAAAGCTGTCCATATAGCTCCCCTCAGGCTCCGCCCCGCCCCCCAGTCATTCTCTTTGCCGCTCTAACTAGTAGCATCTCCCCGGGGGTGGTAAAGAGTATGTGGTGTTAGATTCATCAGATTTCAGTCGGACAACATGACGACTGTAGCGTACATCAATCATCAGGGGGGGACGAAGAGTTCCCTGGCGATGAGAGAGGTATCCAAGATCTTCAAATGGGCAGAGGATCACTCCTGCCATCTATCAGCAATTCACATCCCAGGAGTGGAAAACTGGGAAGCGGATTATCCGAGTCGTCAGACTTTCATCCGGGGGAGTGGGAACTTCACCCGGAGGTTTTTGCCCAGTTAACTCAACTATGGGGCATTCCGGATCTGGATCTGATGGCGTCACGTCAGAACTCAAAAGTTCCATGTTACGGGTCCAGGTCCAGGGATCCCAAGGCGACACTGGTAGATGCCTTAGCAGCGCCTTGGTCATTCAATCTAGCTTATGTCTTTCCACCGTTTCCTCTTCTCCCACGGCTAGTAGCCAGGATCAAACAGGAGAAGGCTTATGTAATTCTGATAGCTCCTGCGTGGCCACGCAGGACCTGGTATGCAGACCTGGTGAATATGTCATTGGTTCCACCATGGAAGCTACCTTTGAGGCAGGACCTTCTAATTCAAGGTCCATTCGTACATCCAAACCTAGTCTCTCTGCAACTGACTGCTTGGAGATTGAACGCTTGATTCTAGCTAAGCGTGGGTTTTCGGATTCAGTTATAGATACCCTGATTCAGGCTAGAAAGCCTGTCACTAGGAAAATTTACAATAAGATATGGCGGAAATATCTTTGTTGGTGCGAATCCAAGGGTTACTCATGGAGTAAGATTAGGATTCCAAGGATTTTAGCTTTTCTCCAAGAAGGATTGGAGAAAGGTTTGTCAGCTAGTTCCTTAAAAAGACAGATATCTGTTCTGTCTGTTTTTTAACACAAACGTCTGGCAGCAATGCCAGATGTTCAGGAGTTTGTACAGGCTTTAGTCAGAATCAAGCCTGTCTACAGACCTGTGGCTCCTCCATGGAGTCTAAATTTAGTTCTTTCAGTTCTTCAGGGGGTTCCGTTTGAACCTCTACATTCCATAGATATTAAGTTACTATCTTGGAAAGTTTTGTTTTTGGTTGCTATCTCTTCCGCTAGAAGAGTTTCTGAATTGTCTGCTTTGCAGTGTAATTCACCCTATCTGGTGTTTCATACAGATAAGGTCGTTTTACGTACCAAACCTGGTTTTCTTCCAAAAGTGGTTTCCAATAAGAATATTAACCAGGAAATAGTTGTTCCTTCTCTGTGTCCTAACCCAGCTTCTAACAAGGAACGTCTGTTACACAATCTCGATGTGGTTCGTGCTTTGAAGTTTTACCTAAAACCAACTAAAGATTTCAGACAAACATCGTCCTTGTTTGTCGTCTATTCTGGTAAGAGGAGAGGTCAAAAGGCGACTGCGACCTCTCTGTCTTTCTGGCTGAAAAGCATCATCCGGTTGGCTTATGAGACTGCCGGAAGGCAGCCTCCTGAACGAATTACAGCTCACTCTACTAGAGCTGTGGCTTCCACTTGGGCTTTCAAGAATGAGGCTTCTGTTGAACAGATCTGTAAGGCAGCGACTTGGTCTTCACTGCATACATTTGCCAAATTTTACAAATTCGATACTTTTGCTTCTTCGGAGGCTATTTTTGGGAGAAAGGTTTTGCAAGCAGTGGTGCCTTCCATTTAGGTTACCTGACTTGTTCCCTCCCTTCATCCGTGTCCTAAAGCTTTGGTATTGGTTCCCACAAGTAAGGATGAAGCCGTGGACCGGATACACCAATGTAGGAGAAAACAGAATTTATGTTTACCTGATAAATTTCTTTCTCCTACGGTGTATCCGGTCCACGGCCCACCCTGGCATTTTAGTCAGGTTTAAATTAATTTTTTTATAAACTACAGTCACCACTGCACCCTATGGTTCTCCTTTTTCTCCTAACCATCGGTCGAATGACTGGGGGGGGGGCGGAGCCTGAGGGGAGCTATATGGACAGCTCTGCTGTGTGCTCTCTTTGCCACTTCCTGTAGGGATTGAGAATATCCCACAAGTAAGGATGAAGCCGTGGACCGGATACACCGTAGGAGAAAGAAATTTATCAGGTAAACATAAATTCTGTTTTTATGTCATATTTTTTTTTAATATTTGTTTGACTTACAGGCAGGGAAAATAGTAATTTTTGATAATTATATTTTTAATAAAATATTAGTGAAAATGTTTGAATTTCGGAAAATGTACCTGTACACTGTATCTCTGTCTTTCTCTTGCTTTTACGCACTATCATATAAGCATATTACCTAGTGGTATTTTATTTAGTTAAACTAAAATATATTGCACTATATTGGCCTACCTTGAATGTTTTTGGGGGGGGGGGGGAGGGGAGAGTTCTTCGTCCTGGTCTAAAATCATTGGGAAAATTCTGTAATATCTACATAATAGTACTAATTTAATATTTTTAATATGTTGGTTTGTTTACCTCTTGATACTTAAAGGGATATAAAACCCCAACATTTTCTTTTGTGATTCCAACAGAGCATACAATTTAAAAAAAGTTTCCAATTTACTTTTCCATCTTTTCCATCTAGTGCTCTTGCAAATCGATAACATTCTTGCAAAACTGCTGCCATATATTGCTCCAGGCACTTGCACGGTGCTGAGCTTACTTCCCTGCTTTTCAACAAAAGATTACAAGAGAACAAAGAAAATGTGATAATAGAAGTAAATAAGAAAGTTCTTTAACCCTTTAGTGACCACAGCACTTTTTTATATAAAATATGATGAAAAAATACTTTTTCTAACTTTGACACCCCAAATCTGTTATACATCTATAACCACCAAAAAACACCCATGCTAAATAGTTTCTAAATTTTGTCCTGAGTTTAGAAATACTCAATGTTTACATGTCCTTTGCTTTTTTTGCAAGTTACAGGGCAATAAGTACAAGTAGCACTTCCAAACCACTCCCCCCCCAAAAATTAGCGATAGTTACATTGTAACACGGATATATATATATCTTAGTAGACAACCCAAAGTATTGATCTAAGCCCATTTTGGTATATTTCATGCCACCATTTCACCGCCCAATGCGATCAAATCGTTTTTCACAATTTTTTTTAGGTTTCTCACTGAAATTATTTACAAACAGTTAGTGCAATCATGGCACAAATGGTTGTAAATGCTTCTCTGGGATCCCCTTTGTTCAGAAATAGCAGACATATATGGCTTTGGCTTTACTTTTTGGAAATTAGAAGGCCGCTAAATGCCGCTGCGCACCACACTTTTATTATGCCCAGCAGTGAAGGGGTTAATTAGGTAGCTTGTAGCGTTAATTTTAGCTTTAGTGTAGAGATCAGCCTCCCACCTGACACATCCCACCCCCTGATCCCTCCATGACCCCCCTCAAACAGCTCTCTTCCCTCCCCCACATCACAATTGTCACCGCCATCTTAAGTACTGTCAGAATGTCTGCCAATACTAAAATAAAAGGCTTTTTTTTTATTATTTTTTTTTTATATTTGGTCTGCAGTGATGGATCCCCCCTTAGCCCCTGATCTCTCCCCCCCCCCCATACAGCTCTGTAACCCTCCCCCTCTACCTATTTGCCGCCATCTTGGCAGCTGTCTGCCAGTACCTATTTTGCCATAAAAATGTTTTGTTTTTTTATATTATAAAATATTTTCTGTAGTCTAGCTGCCCCCTCTCAATACCCTCCCTTGCCCAACATTTATTTTTCCCTTCCTCCTTCCCATACATTTAAAAAAAAAATGTCCACACGGCCGCTCTCCTAACGCCTTGCGCACACTATCCTAATCGGGAACCAACGATGAGCCGCCCACCCGCCACCCTGCTACAGCTTCCACCCACCAACGATCGGTTCCATTGATGGCCGAAGCAGAGAGGGCCATAGAGTGGCCCCTTTCTGCATCAGTGGGTTAATAAGGGTATTGCAGTGATTCCTCGATATCGAGGCATCACTGCAATACCCTGAAAGCGTCTGGAAGTGATCACCATCGCTTCCAAAGCTTGAAACCCCAGAGGACGTCTCAGGCACATCCTTGGTCCTTAACTGTATTTTTTTGTAGGACGTGCCTGACGCTTCCTTGGTCATTAAGGGGTTACAATTGAATGCTTTATCTGAATCGTGAATAAAACACTTTGGGTTTCATGTCCCTTTTTAAAGGAACATTGTACACTAGATTGTTCTTTGCATACATGTTTTGTTGATCTATTTATATAGCCCACCTGGGAGTGATTTTGTAAAAATGTATAGTTTTGCTTTATTTTTATTTTTTTATTAACAGTCGCCTAGATTAAGAGTTTTGCGTTATAGAGGGTGCGAATGAACGCAACAAAAATTGCGTTATTTCACCCCCTATAGCGCTGCCATTACAAGATTCTGAAAAGCTTCCTTGTGATATGGTGGCGATAAGCTCCATACCGCACAAAATCCAAGGGCTGAGAATACGTGCTTGTGCACTCTTTCCCCATAGACATCAGTGGGGAGAGAGTGTTAGAAGCGCGGAATTAAAAGCTCAGTAACGCAACCCCATTTATGTCTATGTGGAAAAAAAGTTAAGTTTAAACCGAACACCCTAAAATAAATCCCAAATCTAAACATCCCTAATCTGCTGCCCCGACATCGCTGACACCTAAAGTTAATAGCCCTAATCTGCCGCTTCTGACATCGCCGCCACTATAATAAAGCTATTAACCCCTCTTCCGCCGCTCCCCGACATCGCTATTAAACCTCTGGCCTCCTACATCACCGCCACTAAATAAACCTAAAAACCCCTAAACCGCCAGGCCCCCACATCGCAAAAAACGAAATTAAATTATTAACTCCTAAACTTAACCCCCTAACTTTATATTAAAATTACAATATCCCTATCTTAAAATAAATAAAGACTTACTAACAATTAACCTAACATAACTATTTTACTTAACTATTATTATACTAAAATTAAAATAACTACCAATTAAAAAAACTAAATTAGACATTAAATAAAACACTACTAAAAATGTCTAAAATTACAAAAAAAATATTAAATTCCTAAAAATAACAAACAAAATGATCAAAAATAAAAACAATTGCACCTAATATAATAGCCCTATAAAATAAAAAAAGTCCCCCCAAAATAAAATGAAAACCTAGCCTACAATAAACTACCAATAGCCCTTAAAAGAGCATTTGTAGGGCATTGCCCTAAAGAAATCGGCTTTTACCTGTAAAAAAAAAATAAAAAATACAAAGACCCCCCCAACAGTAAAACCCACTACCCAGCCAACCCCCTAAAATAAAAAACCTAACTCTAACAAAAACCAAAGCTACCCATTGCCATGAAAAGGGCATGTGTATGGGCATTGCGCTTAAAAGGGCATACAGCTCTTTTACATTGCCCTGAAAAGGGCATTCAGCTCTTTTACTTAAAGGGACACTAAACCCAATTTTTTCTTACATGATTCAGAGAGCATGCAATTTTAAGCAACTTTCTAATTTACTCCTATTCATTTTTCTTTGTTCTCTTGCTATCTTTATTTAAAAAGCAGGAATGTGATGCATAGGAGCTGACCCATTTTTGGTTGAGAACCTGGGTTATGCTTGCTTATTGGTTGGTAAATGTAAGCCTCCAATAAGCAAGCGCTATCCATGGTGCTGAACCTAAAATGGGCTGGCTGCTAAGATTTACATTCCTGCTTTTAAAACAAAGATAGCAAGAGAATGAAGAAAAATTAATAGGAGTAAATTAGAAAGTTGCTTAAAGTTGCATGCTCTATCTGAATAATCAAAGAAAAAATGTGGGTTCAGTGTCCCTTTAAAGCCCAAACCCTAATCTTAAAAAACAAAACCAAAAAAAAACACTAACCCCCGAAGATCCACTTACAGTTTCTGAAGTCCGGACATCCAGGCGATGAGGTCTTCATCCCAGCGGCGCAGAGCAGGTCCATCCTTGAAGACATCCGGCGCGGAGCGTCCTCCTTCATAAGGTCACCGCCATACACTGGATCTTCAATGCAAGGGAGCCTTTTCAAAATGGTGTCCCTTGCATTCCTGTTGGCTGATTTGATTTTTGAAATTCAAATCTGCCAATAGATTGAGAGCTACTGAAATCCTATTGGCTGTTCAAATCAATAGGATGAAGATAGAAGACGCCGCCTGCATAGATGAAGACCTCGTCGCCTGGATGTCCGGACTTCAGAAACTGTGAGTGCATCTTCTGGGTTTAGGTTTTATTTTTTTTCCAATCTTTTTGGGTGGGGTTTTTTTTTTTTTTTTTAAATTAGGGATTGGGCTTTAAGTAAAATAGCTGAATGCCCTTTTCAGGGCAATGTAAAAGAGCTGAATGCCCTTTTAAGGGCAATGCCCATAGAAATGCCCTTTTCAGGGCAATGGGTAGCTTAGGTTTTTGTTAGGTTTTTTTATTTTGGGGGGGCTTTTTTATTTTTATAGGGTTGTTAGATTAGGTGTAATTGTTTTTATTTTTGATCATTTAGATTATTTTTCGTAATTTAGTATTTATTTCTAATGACACTGAGTCCACAATATCATCTAATTACTAATGGGATATATCACTCCTGCCCAGCAGGAGGCGGCAAAGAGCACCACAGCAAAGCTGTTAAATATCACCTCCCTTCCCTCCTACCCCATTCATTCTCTTTGCCTATGTTGCAGCAAGGAAGTGGTAAAGTTAGGTGTTAGAAAAGATTCTTCAAGCAAGATTTTATTTTTTAAGTAGTGCAAGAGTGTGCTGCTTTGTCCTAGGGTGTAGCTGTAGTCCACATCAGTCTCTTCAGTAGAGCAGTGGTGGCTTTAGAGCAATGGGTACTTGTGGGACATAATTCTCACTGCGCCTCCCATATACTGATGCTGCCCTAACTCTGGAAGCCTGAGTAAAATTACTCCATCTTTATCCTTTTTTCCACAGGTCCATGTGAGGGAGAGGACCTCTCAAACCTGGTGAGCTGCCTTGCCGTCTGGCAGATTTATAAGGTAAGTGCTGACTTAATTTTTTCTGGGGTAATAAAAATAGACTCAGGAAAAAATGTGGGCACTTTTACCAACGATGGGACTATACATAAAGGACTCAGAAAAATTTTGGGCACTTTATTTGTTATGGCATAAATTCTTCTATAGAGGAGACAATATGCAGGCACTGGGGCTGAGGTATTTTTGGCTCTGGGGTTTAGGTGGTTATCTCGGCTCCTGGCGGTGTTACTTTAGAAGCAATATGCCAACCAGGAGATTACTTTCTTGAGACGCCCACGATGGGCGGAGCTATGAGAGGCGGCAATTGCGTTGCGCGCCATTTTTCCCTCACTTCCTTGTCCGGAGGGAAAGAGAATACAGCCTCAATTTAGGTGACACATGTTTTTCTAAAGGCGTGCATTTTTAGGACCGGAGAAGTCTTCCATTACTACTACCTTGTTCCGGATCTGTTGCTAGAAGGGACAGTTTCTGACAGTGAGAACCGGTATCAGCAGAGCAGGTAGGCACCTCAGCAGAGTCAGCTGAGTTGTAGAGGTGTTCTGCAAGATCGTTTAGTTAGTTTTTCCTTTCTGCAGGAAAAAAAAAACAACTTACGTTTTAAAATTTAAAGTGACAGTAACATTTTTGTTGTTGTTAATGTTTATTAAAAAATTTAGTTTTTTATTTGATATTTTGATCCATTGTGAGTCAGAATGGACCAAGAGGCTTTGCAAAATGTCAATTGTTCTTTGTTTTGATACTAATGTGGAACCACCAATCCCTTTCTGTTCCTCATGTATTGAGAGATCTTTATCTTATAGGGATAAACTTTTTTCTGAGCCAACATTCTCTAAGGCGGATGCTGTTCAGGAGTCTAATGACAATGTTCAATATATGCCGCAGTTTTCTCCTCAAGCGTCCCAAATTTTACCGCCCACACATGAAGTGCCCTGCGCTTCCTCTATGACTCCACTTGGAGTTACGTTGCAAGACTTCGCTTCCCTCATGTCTTCTGCAGTTTCTGATGCGTTGTCTGCTTTTCCCATGTTGCAGGGAAAACGCAAGAGAAAAAAAATAAACATTCAGTTAGCAAGGTTACTGATACAGTTGTCACTATTTCGAACGCCCCCTCCCAGAAGCCTGAGGAGGAGGATACTTCGGTAGCATCTGAGGGTGAAATCTCAGATTCTGACAGTGTAATTCCTGCTGATACTGAAGTGGTATATTTCAGGTTTAAGCTAGAACACCTCCTCCGCCTGTTACTCTAGGAGGTTTTAGCTACATTGGACGACAGCGACACCATTGTCGTAGTTAATCCTAAGAAATCCAGTAAGCTAAACAAATATTTTGATGTACCTTCCTTGGTGGAGGTTTTTCCTGTACCAGATCAAGTTACTGAGATCATTGCTAAGGAATGGGAGAGACTGGGTATCCCTTTTACTCCATCCCCTACATTTTAAAAAGATGTTTCTTTCATGTAATTGGCTAGAGTCCATGAGCTAGTGACGTATGGGATATACAATCCTACCAGGAGGAGCAAAGTTTCCCAAACCTCAAAATGCCTACAAATACACCTCTCACCACACCCACAATTCAGTTTTACAAACTTTGCCTCCTATGGAGGTGGTGAAGTAAGTTTGTGCTAAGATTTCTACGTTGACATGCACGTGTCAGCATTTTGAAGCCCGATTCCTCTCAGAGTACAGTGAATGTCAGAGGGATGTGAAGGGAGTATCACCTATTGAATGCAATGGTCATCCTAATGGGGATCTATTTCATAGGTTCTCTGTTATCGGTCGTAGAGATTCATCTCCTACCTCCCTTTTCAGATCGACGATATACTCTTATATACCATTACCTCTACTGATTCTCGTTTCAGTACTGGTTTGGCTATCTGCTATATGTGGATGAGTGTCTTTTGGTAAGTATGTTTCATTTATTTAAGACACTCTCAGCTATGGTTTGGCACTTTGTATATAAAGTTCTAAATATATGTTTATACTTATATTTGCCATGATTCAGGTTTCATATTTGGGAAATGCATTTAAAAAAAAAATTTTACCTGAGGTTTTCAAATTGATTCTTTTTTTCTAAATTGCGGGCTGTATTAGGCTCGCGTGAGCGCAAAATGCTATAATTTATTGCGTCATTCTTGGCGCGAGACCTTTTTTGCACGAGAATTACGTTTCTTTACGCAAACTCGTCATTTCCGGCGTCTTAGTTGAAGCCGAGTCTTTTCACGAGGTTGCGTCATCTATGACGCTCATGTTTGTTACGGACGTTTTTAGCGCCAAAAAATATTTTCAGTTGTGGGCGTCATACTTGGCGCCAAACTGTTTGTCATTATTTAAGACTTCATTTCCTTTTGCCTCTGGTCCTTTTTTTCTTTGTCAGAGGCCTATTCTGTTTGCATTTTTTCCCATTCCTGAAACTGTCATATAAGGAAATAGATAATTTTGCTTTATATGTTGTTTTTTCTCTTACATATTGTAAGATGTCTCAATCTGATCCTGTTTCAGAATCTACTACTGGAATCCTGCTGCCTGATATCAGTTCTACCAAAGCTAAGTGCATTTGTTGTAAACTTGTAGTAACTGTTCCTCCGGCTGTAGTTTGTAATAGTTGTCATGATAAACTTTTACATGCAGAGAATATTTCCATCAGTAGTGTTGCATTACCTGTTGCTGGTCCTTCAACATCTAATGTTCAGGATATTCCTGTCAATTTGAGAGAATTTATTTCTGATTCCATTCAGAAGGCTTTGTCTGCCATTCCGCCTTCTAATAAATGTAAAAGGTCTTTTAAAACTTCTCATACAGTTGATGAATTTTCAAATGACCGACAACATACTGATTTATCTATCTCTAATGAGGATCAGTCTGATTCAGAGGATCCTGCCTCAGATATTGACACTGACAAATCTTCATATTTATTTAAAATGGAGTATATTTGTTCTTTATTGAAGGAAGTGTTGATTGCATTAGATATAGAGGAGTCTAGTCCTCTTGATACTAAAACTAGTAACTGTTTAAATTTGGTTTATAAACCTCATGTTGTTCCAGAGGTTTTTCCAGTTCCTGATGCTATTTTAGATATGATTTCAAAGGAATGGAATAGACTGGGTACTTCTTTTACTCCTTCTTCAAGGTTTAAAAAATTGTATCCTTTGCCTTCTGATAGATTGGAGTTTTGGGAAAAGATCCCTAAAGTTGATGGGGCCATCTCTACTCTTGCTAAGCGTACTACTATTCTTACGGAAGACAGTACTTCTTTTAAAGATCCTTTAGATAGGAAACTTGAATCCTATCTAAGGAAGGCTTATTTATGTTCAGGTTATCTTCTTAGGCCTGCTATTTCTTTGGTTGATGTTGCAGCTGCTTCAACTTTTTGGTTGGAAACTTTAGAGCAACAAGTATCAGACCATAATATGTATAGCATTAAGTTAATTCAAAATGCTAATAATTATGTTTGTAATGCCATTTTTGATATCATCAGAATTTATGTTAGATATGTCTTTAGCTATTTTAGTTAGAAGAGCTTTATGGCTTAAATCTTGGAATGCTGATATAACTTCTAAATCGACGTTGCTATCTTTCTTTCCAAGGTAATAAATTATTTGGTTCTCAGTTGGATTCTATAATTTCAACTGTTACTGGGGGGAAGGGGGCTTTTTTACCTCAGGATAAAAAAAATCTAAGGGTAAATTTAAAGCTTCTAACCGTTTTCGTTCCTTTCGACAGAATAAGGAACAGAAACCTAATCCTTCCCCCTAAGGAATCTGTTTCCAATTGGAAGCCTTCCTCAGTCTGGAATAAATCCAAGCCATTTAAGAGATCTAAACCAGCCCCCAAGTCCGCATGAAGGTGCGGCCCTCATTCCAGCTCAGCTGGTAGGGCGCAAACTAAAATTTTTCAAGGATGTTTGGATAAATACAGTACAAAATCATTGGATTCAGAACATTGTCTCTCAGGGGTACAGAATAGGTTTCAGAGTAAGACCGCCTGTGAGAAGTTTCTTTCTCTCACGCATTCCAGTGAACCCCGAGAAAGCACAGGCTTTCCTGAAGTGTGTTGGTACTTGCTCAGTCTTTATGTTCTGCAGAATCTCACACAAATCAACTAGTGTTGTTTCTTCAAACACATGGTTGGAGGATCAATTTACCAAAAAGTTCTTTGATTCCTCAGACAAGGGTAACCTTTTTAGGTTTCCAGATAGATTCAGTATCCATGACTTTGTCTCTAACAGACAAGAGACGTTTGAAGTTGATTGCAGCCTGTCAGAACCTTCAATCTCAGTCATTCCCTTCAGTAGCTATGTGGATGGAGGTTTTAGGTCTCATGATTGCATCATCGGACGCGATCCCCTTTGCTCGTTCTCACATGAGACCTCTTCAGCTTTGTATGCTGAACCAATGGTGCAGGGATTATACAAGGATATCACAATTAATATCCTTAAATGCCAATGTTCGAATATCTCTGACTTGGTGGTTAGATCACCATCGTATAGTTCAAGGGGGCCTCTTTTGTTCGTCTAACCTGGACCGTGATCACAACAGATGCAAGTCTTTCAGGTTGGGGAGCTGTTTGGGGATCTCTGACAGCACAAGACAGCACTCCGTGCGACTTCAGGGCTCTTCAGATTTGGCCTCTCTTAAAGAGAGAACCGTTCATTTGTTTTCAGACAGACAATATAACAACTGTGGCATATGTCAATCATCAGGGTGGGACTCACAGTCCCCAAGCTATGAAAGAAGTATCTCAGATACTGGCCTGGGCGGAATACAGCGCATGTCTAATTTCTGCGGTCCATATCCCAGGTATAGACAATTGGGAAGCGGATTATCTCAGTCGTCAGACTTTACATCCGGGAGAGTGGTCTCTTCACCCAGATGTGTTTTTTCAAATTGTTCAGATGTGGGGGCTTCCAGAAATAGATCTGATGGCATCTCATCTAAACAAGAAACTTCCCAGGTACCTGTCCAGGTCCAGGGATCCTCAGGCGGAGGCAGTGGATGCATTGACACTTCCTTGGAGTTATCAACCTGCCTATATTTTTCCGCCTCTAGTTCTTCTTCCAAGAGTGATTTCCAAAATCATCATGGAGCAATCATTGGTGCTGCTGGTGGCTCCTGCATGGCCACACAGGTTTTGGTATGCGGATCTTGTTCGGATGTCCAGTTGCCAACCTTGGCCACTTCCGTTAAGACCAGACCTTCTATCTCAAGGTCCGTTTTTCCATCAGGATCTCAAATCATTAAATTTGATGGTATGGAAATTGAACGCTTAGTGCTTAGTCATAGAGGTTTCTCTGACTCAGTAATTAAAACTATGTTGCAGGCTCGTAAGTCTGTTTTTAGAAAGATTTATTATTGAGTTTGGAAGACCGACATTTCATGGTGTTCTTCTCATAAATTCTCTTGGCATTCTTTTAGAATTCCTAGAATTTTACAGTTTCTTCAGGATGGTTTGGATAAGGGTTTGTCTGCAAGTACTTTGAAAGGACAAATTTCTGATCTTTCTGTCTTATTCCACAGAAAAATTGCTAAACATCCTGATATTCATTGTTTTGTACAGGCGTTAGTTCGTATCAAGCCTGTCATTAAATCAATCTCTCCTCCCTGGAGTCTTAAATTGGTTTTAAAGGCTTTACATCCGTTTGAGCCTATGTATTCTTTGGACATTAAATTGCTTTCTTGGAAAGTGTTGTTTCTTTTGGCCATCTCTTCTGCTAGAAGAGTTTCTGAATTATCTGCTCTTTCTTGTGAGTCTCCTTTTCTGGTTTTTCATCAGGATAAGGCGGTTTTGCGGACTTCAATTAAATTCCTACCTAAGGTTGTGAATTCTAACAACATTAGTAGAGAAATTGTCCCTTCCTTGTGTCCTAATCCTAAGAATTCTTTGGAAAGATCCTTACATTCTTTGGATGTGGTGAGAGCTTTGAAATATTATGTTGAAGCTACTAAAGGTTTCAGGAAGACTTCTAGTCTATTTGTTATCTTTTCTGGTTCTAGGAAAGGTCAGAAGGCTTCTGCTGTTTCCTTGGCTTCGTGGTTAAAGCTTTTGATTCATCACGCTTATTTGGAGTCGGGTAATTCCCCGCCTCAGAGGATTACGGCTCATTCTACTAGGTCTGTTTCCACTTCCTGGGCTTTTAAGAATGAAGCTTCAGTTGATCAGATTTGCAAAGCAGCAACTTGGTCTTCTTTGCATACATTTACTAATTTCTACCATTTTTATGTTTTTTTTTCTTCTTCAGAAGCAGTTTTTGGTAGAAAAGTTCTTCAGGCAGCTGTTTCAGTTTGATTCTTCTGCTTATAATTTCAGGGTTTTTTTCTTTTTCTTTATAAGATTAAAATTTATGATTTGGGTTGTGGATTAATTTTTTTCAGCGGAATTGGCAGTCTTTATTTTTATCCCTCCCTCTCTAGTGACTCTTGAGTGGAGTTCCACATCTTGGGTATTTGCTATCCCATACGTCACTAGCTCATGGACTCTTGCCAATTACATGAAAGAAAACATAATTTATGTAAGAATTTACCTGATAAATGCATTTCTTTCATATTGGCAAGAATCCATGAGGCCCACCCCTTTTTATGGTGGTTATGATTTTTTTTTGTATAAAGCACAGTTATTCCAATTCCTTTGTTGATGCTTTTTTTTACTCCTTTCTTTATCACCCCACTGCTTGGCTATTCGTTAAACTGAATTGTGGGTATGGTGAGGGGTGTATTTGTAGGCATTTTGAGGTTTGGAAAACTTTGTCCCTCCTGGTAGGATTGTATATTCCATACGTCACTAGCTCATGGACTCTTGCCAATATGAAAGAAATGAATTTATCAGGTAAATTCTTACATAAATTTATGTTTTCCCATAGCAGACTCTATCAAGGAGTCTTGGCAAACAGTATGCAAGGTGGAAGGAGCAATTTCCACTCTGGCCAAGAGGACTACTATTCCTATAGAGGATAGTTGTGCTTTTAAGGATCCTATGGACACAAAATTACTTAAGATGTATGTACACCAGGGTTTACAATGGCAACCTGCAGTGTGCATTGCGGCGGCATACTTGTTTTATGCGTTGTCTGATTCTATTAGGGCAGACACTCCCCTTGAAGAGATCCAGGATAGGATAAAGGCCTTTTAGTTGGCCAGTTCCTTTATCACGGATGCTTCCCTACAGGTTATTGAACTGGGAGCAAAGATTTCAGGTTTTGCTGTGCTAGCCTGCAGAGGTTTATGGCTAAAATCTTGGTCTGCGGACGTGTCATCTAAGTCTAAACTTTTGGCAAATCCTTTCAAGGGTAAGATCTTGTTTGGACCGGGTTTGACTGAAATAATTTCTGGCATTACGGGAGGAAAGGGCCATTTCCTCCCTCAGGATAACGGAAACAAACAAAAGGGACGTCAGAATAATTTTCGTTCCTTTCGAAATTTCAAGGGATATCCTTCCTCTTCCAAGCAGGAACAGTCCAAACCTTCCTGGAGACCCAATCAGTCTTGGAACTAGGGAAAACAATCCAAAAAGCCTGCTATTGAATCAAAGACAGCATGAAGGGCCTGCCCCCGATCCGGGACCGGATCTTGTGGGGGGCAGCCTTTCCTCCTTTAATCAGGCTTCGGTTCGAGATGTTCAGGATCCCTGGGCGGTGGACATTGTGTCCCAGGGATACAAACTAGAGTTCAAGAACTTTCCTCCCAGGGGCAGGTTTCTGCTTTCAAGATTATCTTTAGTCCAGACAAAAAGAGAGGCGTTCTTACAATGAATATGGGACCTCTCTGACCTAGGAGTGATAGTTCCTGTTATGAGACAGGAACGGGGTCTGGGGTTCTATTCCAATCTGTTTGTGGTTCCCAAAAAGGAGGGAAACTTCAGACCAATTTTAGATCTCAAGAGTCTAAACAAATTCCTCAGAGTACCGTCCTTCAAGATGGAATCTATTCGTTCCATTCTTCCTTTGATCCAAGAGGGGCAATTTATGACTACCGTGGATTTAATGATGCGTACCAGTTTCTAAAGTTTGCATTTCTAGACAAACGCTTCCAGTTCGTGGCTCTTCCATTCGGCCTCGCCACAGCTCCCAGAATTTTCTCAAAGGTTCTGGGATCCCTGTAGGCGGTGCTCTGATTGCGGGGCATTTCAGTGGCGCCTTATCTGGACGACATTCTGGTCCAGGCACAATCCTTTCAACAAGCAAGATCCCACATTGAAATGTTGTTATCTTTCCTGCGATCTCACGGATGGAAGGTAAATTTGGAAAAAAGTTCCTTAGTTCCAAATATGAGAGTAATTTTCTTGGGAACCATAATAGATTCCTTATCAATGAAGATTTTTCTGACAGAAGTCAGGAAATCAAACATTTTCGATTCTAGCCTAGCGCGTCAGTCCTCTCCTCGGCCATTAGTGGCTCAGTGCATGGAGGTAATCGGTCTGATGGTTGTGGCAATGGACATCAACCCGTTCACCTGTTTCCACCTCAGACCTCTGCAGTTAGACATGCTCAGTCAGTGGAACAGAGATTATGCGGATCTGTCTCTGCGAATACAGCTGGAGCAAGAGACAAGGGATTCTCTTCTTTGGTGTTTGTCTCAGGATCATCTCTCCCAGGGAACCTGCTTTTGCAGACCCTCTTGGGTGATTGTGACAACAGATGCCAGCTTTCTGGGTTTGGGAGCAGTCTGGGGCTTTCTAAAGGCTCGGGGAACTTGGACTTGGTTGGAGTCTGTTCTGCCCATAAACATTCTGGAGCGGAGAGCAATCTTCAATGCTTTTCTGGCCTAGCCCCAGTTAGCCTCGGCCCAGTTCATTAGGTTCCAGTCGGACAACATAACTTCAGTGGTTTACATCAACCATCAGGGAGGAACACTGAGTTCCTTGGCCATGACAGAGGTAGCCAAGATAATGCAGTGGGCAGAGACCCACAATTGCTGTCTGTTGGCGATCCACATCCCAGGAGTGGACAACTGGGAGGCGGACTTCCTTTCACCCGGGGGAGTGGGAACTCCATCCGGAAGTGTTTTCCAGCCCGATTCTCAAATGGGGTCAGCTGGAATTGGATCTCATTGCATCTCGGCAGAATGCCAAGCTTCCGAGGTACGGGTCGAGGTCAAGGGACCCTCAGGCTGTACTGATAGACGCCCTGGCGGTACCTTGGAATTTTAGTCTTGCATACCTATTTCCTCCGTTCGCTCTTCTACCTTGGGTCATTGCTCAAATCAAGCAGGAGAGGGCATCGGTGATCCTCATTGCACCGGCATGGCCTCGCAGGATTTGGTTTGCAGATCTGGTGGACATGTCATTTCTTCCACCTTGGAGACTTTCGTTGAGGAAGGACCTTCTACTTCAAGGGCCCTTCCTTCATCCAAATCTAGTTTCTCTGAAGCTGACTGCTTGGAGATTGAACACTTAATTTTATCCAAGCGGGGATTTTTTTGCAGTAGCTGTCATTGATGGGGATGCGTAGGAAGTGGTTATTGGGAATGAAGACCGGCTTTGGACAGCTGTAACTGACGTTCAGCACATGGGTGATTCCATTCTGATTAATCACCTCCTGTGAGGACATTAATATATAGAAATTGATGCAAATTATCAGATTGATGCGAATTGAATTGATGTGAATCAGGGGATTTTTGGATTCGGCCATAGAGACCATGATTCAGGCTCGTAAACCTGTGACTAGAAAGATTTACCACAAGATATGGCGTAAATATCTATATTGGTGTGAATCCAAGGGCTACTCTTGGAGTAAAGTTAGGATTCCTAGAATTCTGTCATTTCTCCAAGAAGGTTTGGGGAAGGGATTATCGGCAAGTTCCCTAAAGGGTCAAATATCTGCCTTGTCTATTTTGTTACATAAACGTCTGGCGGACGTACAATCGTTTTGTCAGGCTTTGGTCAGAATCAGGCCTGTGTTCAAACCAGTTACTCCTCCCTGGAGTCTTAATTTAGTCCTTAAGGTTCTTCAAGGGGCTCCGTTTGAGCCTATGCATTCCTTAGATATTAAGTTGTTATCTTGGAAAGTTTTGTTTCTTGTTGCTATTTCATCTGCTCGTAGAGTGTCAGAGCTCTCGGCAGTACAGTATGATTCTCCTTATCTTATTTTTCATTCGGATAAAGTACCAAATTAGGGTTTCTCCCTAAAGTAGTTTCTGACTGGAATATTAATCAAGAGATTGTTGTTCCTTCTTTGTGTCCTAATCCTTCTCAGAAGGAACGGCTTCTACACAATCTGCACGTGGTACGTGCACTAAAATTTTATTTACAGGCAACTAAAGATTTTCGTCAGTCTTCTGCCTTGTTTGCGGTTTTATCTGGAAAACGTAAGGGACAGAAAGCTACGGCTACTTCTCTTTCTTTGTGGCTGAAGAGTATCATACGTTTTGCCTATGAAACTGCTGGACAGCAACCTCCAGAGAGAGTTATGGCTCATTCCACGAGGGCTTTTGCTTCCTCATGGGCATTCAAAAATGAAGCTTCTATGGAACAGATTTGCAAGGCTGCAACTTGGTCCTCTCTTCACACTTTTTCAATATTCTATAAATTTGACACTTTTGCCTCAGCTGAGGCCGCTTTTGGGAGAAAGGTTCGTCAAGCAGTGGTGCTTTCCGTTTAGGTTCCCTGTCTTGTCCCTCCCTTATCTGTGTACTCTAGCTTGGGTATTGATTCCCATTAGTAATTAGATGATCAGACACCTGTGCACCTTGTTACTTTCTTTCTCTCCTTTACTTTGGTCGAATGACTGGGGTGGGAGGGAAGGGAGGTGATATTTAACAGCTTTGCTGTGGTGCTCTTTGCCGCCTCCTGCTGGGCAGGAGTGATATATCCCATTAGTAATTAGATGATCCGTGGACTCATCGTGTCAAGAAAGAAAGAAATTTATCAGGTAAGCATAAATTTAATTTTTTTGTAATTTTTGACTTATTTTTTTTTTTAGTAATGTTAGTGTAATTTTTAGTTTTTTTTTTTAATTGGTAGTTTATTTTAATTTTAGTATTATAGTTATGTTAGGTTAATTGTTAGTTTAAACTTGTTTTTTTTTTTTTTTAATTTCACAAGTTTTTATTTATTTTAAGATAGGGATATTGTAATTTTAATTTAAAGTTAGGGGGTGATAGGTTTAGGGGTTAATAGTTTAATTTATTATTGGCGGTGTGGGGGGCTGACAGGTTAATAGGTTTAGTTTGTGGTGGCGGAGCGACGGAATAGGGGTTAATAACTTTATTATAGTGGCGGGGATGTGGGCGGGCGGCATTTTAGGGGTTAATAAGTTTTAAATAGTGTTTGCGATGCGGGAGGGCCTCGGTTTAGAGGTTAACAGGTAGTTTATGGGTGTTGGTGTACTTTGTAACAGTTTAGTTATTAGTTTTGTGAAACATTTTTGTTACACAAAATCCATAACTACTGCTTTCAGTAGTTTTTTGCGGTGGATCGTGTCGGTATAGGCTGTAACGTAAGCATTTTAGCCACACCGCACAACTCATTTTTTTAGTGCGGGATTTACGTTGCGTTACAGGCTAAAATGTTTGCGGTATAGCTATACCGACACGACTTGTAATGGCTGCTTTGCTATTTTTACCCTGAAATTGCCATTTTTCAGCTTTAAAACCGTAACGCAAAACTCGGAATCTAGGTGTGTGTGTGCGCCTAACCAAGTCCCTAAGTATCAGATGTAGACTGACGTCTACAGATTCCTGCATTCTCCTGTTTGTGTAAAGGGTTTTTTCATATGCAGGGGAGGGAGGAGTGTCTCTTCCTGCTTTCTCTGTCCCTTTCAGTGGGGGTCTCAGCCTAACCTCATCAACAGTGCTTAACTTGGGAGCTTCTAAATATGTTTATAAAAGGTTTTATACTGGATTTTTATATCCGTATCTGTGCTTATTATTCTTTATATTAATGTCTATTACATGCAGTTGTATTAAAATTGGTGTATAATGTTCCTTTTAAAGAGACATTCCAGACAAAATTGGAAAGCACATGGGTGCGTTTCAGTTTTGAATAGAAGCATTTTTGCAATATACATGTATTACCAAAAATGCTTCTAGTAAAAGCTATTGCTGTTTCAAAGGTGTATTTAAGTATGCTCCCTGCACCAGCATTTTAAACACACCACTTGCTTAGAGAGCCGGTTCTTGCATCATCTAGAAATTACTCAATTTTGTTAATTGCTGACATGATACAAGCCTCCCTGGTGCTCTGAGCCGCTGCAATATTTAAAATGCTGGTGCACTGAGAATATCAAGCTATGCTTTACATTTACATGCAGAGAAAAATGTTGACACTAAAACAGTGATTACTTTTAATAGAAGCATTTTTGCCAATACATGTATATTGCAAATATGTTTCTCTACATATATGTAATTCATCTATGTGCATTTACATTTTGACCAGCATGTCCCTTTAACCTCCTGCTACTCTGTTAGCTTTCTCAGTCCTATCATTGACCAATCCTTTGAGCATAGTCTCTCAAGCTAGAAAGGCTGTGTATTACCTATATTTTATGTGCAGTTCTTAATGTATTCATCTCGTCTATTTTTATTTCACCTAGGTAAAGATGATGAGTCTGAGATTTATAACCTGGCAGCTAAGAAGCTAGAAAAACTGGTAAAACAGAAGAAGCTGAAGAGTCCTGTGGCTTCAGTCCAGCATCCTGTTTTTCCCAGCCCTGTTAATGTGAAACCTCATGTAATTGGTAAGGAGACTGTTTTAATCTCATTTTACTTCCACTGCCAGTGACTGACTGTTTGCCCTATGTGTTGTTTGTATTTATATTATAGTTCCTGTTTGAAGTGCTGTCTCCTCTTTTTCTTTTGTACTATGATCAATCACTTACATCTAACCAAAACAAGTGAGAGAATTAAAGGGACATGAAACCCAATTTTTTTCTTTCGTGATTTAGAAAGAGCATGTTATTTTAAACAACTTTCTAATTTACTTCTATTATCTAATTTGCTTCATTCTCTTGATATCACTTGCTGAAAAGCATATCTAGATATGCTCAGTAGCTGCTGATTGGTTGCTGCACATAGAGGCCTTGTGTGATTGGCTCACACATGCGCATTTCTATTTCTTCAACAAAGGATATCTAAAGAATTGAGCAAATTAGATAATAGAAGTAAATTGGAAAGTTGTTTAAAATTGCATGCCCTATCTGAATCAAGAAAGTTTAATTTTGACTAGACTGTCCCTTTAACATAGCTAAATTGCTCTGCTTCATAATGAGCAAATGAGAAGCAGGTAAATGTGCGTATGCTCCAGTCACTGGTTGCATCATCTTCTAGGACAGAATTGGGGTTTGTCTACATGTTTAACCATTTTCAATTATGTAAACACATAATAAATTACATTTGTTTCAAATTAAATGCTCTTCTAATATAATACAGCATTTTCTTGACTGACACATTTCTCAAAGGCTACAGCATTTTTGAGTATCTATATGGTAATTTATTACATATCGCAAAAAAAAAATGTAAACATAAATTTTTAATCTAAAAATATTTTTTCTGCATTTTCAGGTTAAAGGGACACTGAACCCAATTTTTTTTTTCTTTCGTGATTCAGATAGAGCATGCAATTGTAAGCAACTTTCTAATTTACACCTATTATCAATTTTTCTTCGTTCTCTTGCTTTCTTTATTTGAAAAAGAAGGCATCTAAGCTATTCTTTTGGTTCAGAACCATGGAAAGCACTTGTTTCTTGGTGGGTGAATGTATCCACTAATCGGCAAGAACAACGCAGTTTGTTCACCAACAATGGGCCGGCATATAAACTTACATTCTTGCATTTCAAATAAAGATACCAAGAGAATGAAGACTATTTGATAATAGGAGTCAATTAGAAAGTTGCTTAAAATTGCATGCTCTATCTGAATCACAAAATAAAAAATTTGGGTTCAGTGTCCCTTTAAGCTCATATGTAAACTGGCAGGAAATGTGTGCATACCTAGGTATATAGATTGCTAACTGGCTGATCATTTTCTCAGGGAAGTGGTTGTATATTAAAAAAAAAACTTTCTAAAATACTTTATGGATATAGAACAGTGTATATCTTCAGTTTAATACCCATTTAATCTAAACTGTGTCACAGTTTGTATACTAATAGATATCATGCTGGTCATAACAAATTATTTAACCCCTTGTTTGCTAGAAAGGGGATTGCAGTACAAAAAATAAAGTATGCTCAACATGCTAATTTAATCCCTTCATTAGCTAGAACACACCTCAGCAGTCAGAAGGTTTCAGCATAGTAAACTTAGCAGTCATTTTACTCCATACGTGTCCAGAACATGCAGCTATGTTTTAACCCCTTTCACTGCCAAATGAACATACATAAGTAGTAAGCAGCAGATGTGCAAGTGCACTCTGCAAATGGGGAGGAGTGACTGTGCTGTTTCTCCTTTGCCCAGTAACAGGGTTTAAAGGGGCATTTTATTGAGTGCCAGTGCCCTATTTGTCACACTTCCTGTAAGACATTAAACTCTTTATTGGGATCTTGCTGATAACACACAGTATTTAAAGGGACATTAAACACTAAATAAATGCTAGATAGAATTATGCATAAAGAAAAGATTAGGCTGAGAATAACATGTAGATACATTTATTAAAGTCTCATTAGCTGTTTAAATATTGACAAAATAAGTGCAACGTTTCCGTGTCTATAAAACCATGGGAGCTGCCATGTTGTAACTTAGGTTATCTTCTCTGCTGTGGCCAATTAGGGACAATTATAAATAGTTCACTAGAGTGTGCAGCCAATGGTTGTGTGGAATATTACAGTGTATATGTATATATATATGTGTGTGTGTGTGTGTATATATATATGTATGTATGTGTATGTATATATAATCATTTTATGTTACCATCTCAAAGTGTTTAATGTCCCTTTTAATGAAGCATATATTGGCTTTTATTCCGTTCAGTTTATTTTTTTTGCCTGAAACTTACATTAACCTGTTGGGCTCAGATACAACAGCATGGTTTCTACTCGCCATGCTGTTTATACTGTTGTGCTGCCAGCTGTCTTGAAAGCTATTATTTTAACCCCTTACAGGTTCCAGTTGATAAAGTTCTACATTTTCATACAGGACATGGCCATCTTGCAGTTTAGGTATTCTTGCATCATGTGACGGAAACATTGCACGTCCACAGACGTCCCGGGTTTTTCACAGCAGTATTGTGCACTTTGAGTTAGAGTGCATGATACAGAGTGGGGGCGTTGCATTACTTTACAGTATTCAAGTGGCCTTTTTATATGTGTTCTGTAAAGTTTAAACTGTCTGTTACAGAGTGCAAGAATATATGAGCTCCAATATGGATACAACCAGTATAAAAATCTGGAGCTTCTCCAACAGGCACCTATAAAAGATTAAGGGCCCCATTATCTAAAGCTCTTCACTTGGAACTATGATCTAAAAAGTCTCATCCGTACACAGAGGCTGCTCAAAAAAAAATTAAAACGCAAATTTCTTCTATAAGATAGGACGAGTCCACAGATTCATCCTTTACTTGTGGGATATTATCCTCCTGCTAACAGGAAGTGGCAAAGAGCACCACAGCAGAGCTGTCTATATATATATATCTCCTCCCTTGACTCCACCCCCCAGTGATTCTCTTTGCCTACTCTAAGTAATAGGAAGGGTAAAGTGAAAGAGGTGATAAAATGTTAGTTTTTATTTTCTTCAAGCAAGACTTTTTTATTTTAAATGGTACCGGTGAGTGCTATTTTTTCCCAGTCAGCAGATGGATGAAGACTTCTGCCTGGAGACTGATGATCTTAGCAGTTGTTACTAAGATCCAGAGTAGTTCCCACAGAATGGCAGAGGAGTACTTAAGAAACTTCAGTGTGAGGAACGTTTTTCATGCTACAAGCATTGAGGTATGTTCAGTCATTTTTTTCTGGAGAGCCTGTGTTATTTCAGAATTGGCTGACAGTATCCCCATGAGGGAAAGGTTAAGCAGTAATCCTAATGTATAGAGAGGGGTATTACTGGACCTGTATGTTGGGCTATAAAAAATGGGTGACCCTGATGACATGATGTTTGTGGGCAAACGTTTCTATGTTGGGAGTTAAAGATAAAGTTTTTTGTGGCAAACGTTTTTTTGAATTTATTTTAACAATGGAGGGTACACATGGCTTCACTTAGATGGGTATATGAACCCACATGGCTAGGTTTTAGACCGCTCTGGTGCGGTTATTGTTAAGGCTGTGAGACATCGAGTTAGATGGACGGGGCCTATTTTCGCGCCTCAGTTGCGCAGTTGTTTTTCCCATGCAAGCAGCAAGCTCCAACTCCGGTGGGCCTTTCAGGAAAGTTTGGGCCTAATCGAAGGGTTAATGCGATTTTGCAGACCCCTGAGGGCAGGTAGGCGCCACAGCAGGGCTGTGGCGAGGTGCAGGGGGTGTTTTTGTTTCACTATAATGTTTTTGAAGTACAACGTTTTTTGTTCTTAAGGGTTAAGTATTCCTTTCCTTGTGGGGCAATCTTGGCTGACAAGTTGGGATACATTTATCATAAAATTGAGATAATTTTATCGTTTTAAAGCAGTTTTGGAAAAATTGTATGCTTTTTTTTTTCTCTTAAAGGCGCAGTACCGTTTTTTCAGTTTGTTATTTTTTTCACAAAATAAAGTGTTTCCAAGCCTGTGTGTGGTCATTACTAGCCTGTTTTAACATGTCTGACATTGAGGAAAGCCAATGTTCTATGTGTTTAGAAGCCATTGTGGAACCCCCACTTCAAATGTGTCCCTCATATACTGAAAGGGCCTTACATTGCAGAGAACATATTTTAGCTGATAAAAGTATGTCTCAGGATGATTCTCAGTCAGAAGAGAATCAGGTTATGCCATCTACTTCTCCCCAAGTGTCACAACCTTTAACGCCTGCCCAAGCGACGCCAAGTACTTCTAGTGCGTCTAATTCTTTCTAAATGGCTAAATTAGCGGCTAAGAATGCAGGCTTTGCCATTTTAGCGCATAGAGCATTATGGCTTAAGTCTTGGTCTGCTGATGTGTCATCTAAATCCAACCTTTTAGCTATTCCCTTTAAGGGTAAGACCCTATTTGGGCCTGAACTTAAGGAGATAATTTCTGACATTACTGGAGGTAAAGTTCATGCCCTTCCTCAGGACAAGACGGTTAAAATGAGGACCAAACAGAATAATTTTCGTTCCATCGAAACTTTAAAGGTGGTCCCTCTACTTCCTCATCCGCCTCCAAGCAGGACGGGAACTTTGCTCAATCCAAGTCAGTCTGGAGACCTAACCAGACCTGGAATAAAAGTAAACAGGCCAAGAAGCCCGCTGCTGCTACCAAGACAGCATGAAGGGGCAGCCCCCGATCCGGGACCGGATCTAGTAGGGGGCAGACTTTCTTACTTCGCTCAGGCTTGGGCAAGAGACGTTCAGGATTCCTTGGCATTAGAAATTGTGACCCAGGGTTATCGTCTAGAATTCAAAGATTTTCTCCTGATTTTCTCTTCACGTTTGTGTGTAAACCAGACAAAAAGAGAGGCGTTCTTACGCTGTGTAGAAGACCTATATACCATGGGTGTAATCTGCCCACTTCCAAAGGTAGAACAGGGGCAGATTACACCCATGGTATATAGGTCTTCTACACAGCGTAAGAACGCCTCTTTTTGTCTGGTTCCCAAAAAAGAGGGAACCTTCAGACCGATTTTTAGATCTCAAAACTCTAAACCGATTTCTCAGAGTCCCATCTTTCAAGATGGAGACCATACAAACAATTTTACCAATGATCCAGGAGGGTCAATATATGACCACCATGGATTTGAAGGATGCGTATCTTCACATTCATATCCACAAAGATCATCACCAGTTCCTCAGGTTCACCTTCCTGGACAAACATTACCAGTTTGTAGCCCTTCCTTTCGGGTTGGCCACAGCTCCGAGAATTTTCACAAAGGTGCTAGGGTCCCTTCTGGCGGTTCTAAGGCCGCGGGGCATAGCAGTGGCGCCCTATCTGGACGATATTTTGATTCAGGCGTCAACTTACCATCTAGCCAAATCTCACACGGACATTGTGTTGGCTTTTCTAAGAGCTCACGGGTGGAAGGCGAACATAAAAAAGAGTTCACTTGTTCCTCTGACAAGAGTTCCATTCCTAGGAACTCTGATAGACTCGGTAGACATGAAGATTTTTCTGACGGAGATCAGAAAATCAAAGATATTAACCACTTGCCGAGCACTTCATTCCATTCCTCGGCCATCAGTGGCTCAGTGTATGGAGGTAATTGGACTAATGGTAGCGGCAATGGACATAGTTCCATTTGCTTGCTTACATCTCAGACCACTGCAGCTGTGCATGCTCAGACAGTGGAATGGGGATTATGCGGATTTATCTCCGCGGATAAATCTGGATCTAGAGACCAGAGACTCTCTTCTTTGGTTGTTGTCACATTATCATCTGTCCTAGGGAATGTGCTTCCGCAGGCCAGCATGGGTCATAGTGACGACGGACACCAGCCTCTTGGGCTGGGGTGCAGTCTGGAATTCCCTGAAGGCTCATGGTGTGTGGACTCAGAAGGAGTCCGTACTACCAATAAATATTCTGGAACTGAGAGCGATATTCAACGCGCTTCAAGCATGGCCTCGGCTGGCTTCGGCCAAATTCATAAGATTCCAGTCGGACAATATCACGACTGTAGCATCAATCATCAATGGGAAACAAAGAGTTCTCTAGCGATGATGGAGGTTTCCAAAATAATTCAATGGGCAGAGACTCTTGCCATCTATCAGCAATATATATCCCAGAGTGGAGAACTGGGAAGCGGATTTTCTAAGTCGTCAGACTTTTCATCCGGGGGAGTGGGAGCTCCATCCGGAGGTGTTCACGAAATTGATTCATCAATGGGGCTCACCGGAATTAAATCTGATGGCATCTCGTCAGAATGCCAAACTTCCTTGTTATGGGTCCAGATCAAGGGATCCTCAAGCTATTCTGATAGATGCCCTAGCAGTACCGTGGTCGTTCAACCTGGCTTATGTGTTTCCTCCTTTTCCTCTTCTACCTCGTCTGATTGCAAGAATCAAACAGGAGAGGGCTTTGGTAATATTGATAGCGCCTGCGTGGCCACGCAGGACTTGGTATGCAGACCTGGTGGAAATGTCATCTCTGCCACTGTGGAAACTGCCACTGAGACAGGACCTTGTCATTCAGGGTCCGTTCCAACATCCAAATCTAATTTCTCCGCAGCTGACTGCCTGGAGATTGAACGCTTGAATCTATCTAAGCGGGGATTCTCTGAGTCGGTCATTTATACCTTTGTTCAGGCTCGGAAGCCTGTCACTAGGAAAATTTATCATAAGATATGGCGTAAATATCTTTCTTGGTGCGAATCCAAAGGCTACTCATGGAGTAAGATCAGGATTCCTAGGATTTTGTCCTTTCTCCAAGAAGGATTGGAGAAGGGGTTATCAGCTAGTTCCTTAAAGGGACAGATTTCTGCTTTGTCAATCTTACTACACAAGCGTCTGGCAGATGTCCCAGACGTTCAGTCGTTTTGTCAGGCTTTGGTTAGAATTAAAGTGAAGGTAAAGTTTCTTCATTGTGAACACATCAATGCATAACTTAATATTACAATTAGCTAATCGCTAAGTTTATTTCAATAAAAAAGTTAAAATTTCAGACTTTATATATATATATATATATATATATATATATATATATATAATATATATATATATATATATATATATATAATATATATATATATATATATATATATATATATATATATATATATATATATATATATATATATTACCCTATAGTTTTGATGCTAACTCCACCCAACCTTTTCTTTCCTGGTTTTCTGTGCTGTGACGTATAGAGCGGTCCCACCCGCTCTATACGTATCTCAAAAGCGCATTCACGAGTCTCAGTTAAAATGCGCATGCGCAAATCGGCTCTCTACTGCACTTGTCAGTATCTGAGCCGTCCGGTAGCTGATGGCATATTAGGGGTATTCGTAAAGTAAACTAAAACGCATGCGCGAAACGGGAGCGAGCATGGATTTCTCAATAAGGTAAAAAAGAATAGCGCATGCGCAGGCCAACAAGCTGGTGATGACGTTATAGTGACGGCCGCCTAACGGCCAGATTTTCAATTGGATCCTCTGAAAACGTGATCAACACAGAAAAAAAAAAAAGTTATAACGGGTTGAATTTGCGGACCTTCATAAATTGATTAATAACGGGTATAACTTTGTTTACACTTATATTTTAAAAAAATGATGAATTAAAGTCATATTGTTTTGGGACAAAGAAAGTTATTGCAGATCGACAACCTGGCAACTTTACCTTCACTTTAAGCCTGTGTTTAAACCTGTTGCTCCGCCATGGAGTTTGAATTTAGTTCTTAATGTTCTTCAAGGGGTTCCGTTTGAACCCATGCATTCCATAGATATTAAACTTCTATCTTGGAAAGCTCTGTTTTTAGTTGCTATCTCTTCTGCTCGAATAGTTTCTGAGCTATCTGCGTTACAATGCGATTCGCCTTATCTTATATTCCATTCTGATAAGGTGGTTTTTGCGTACTAAACCTGGATTCCTTCCTAAGGTTGTTTCAAATAAGAATATTAATCATGAAATTGTTGTTCCTTCTCTGTGTCCTAACCCTTCTTCTAAGAAGGAGCGTCTGTTACATTACTTGGACGTGGTTTGTGCCTTGAAGTTTTACTTGCAAGCGACCAAGGATTTCCCTCAAACATCTTCTCTGTTTGTTGTCTATTCTGGAAAGCGTAGAGGTCAAAAAGCTACGGCTACCTCTCTTTCTTTCTTTTTGGCTGAAAAGCATCATCTGTTTGGCATACGAGACTGCCTGACAGCAGCCTCCTGAAAGAATTACAGCTCATTCTACTAGAGCGATGGCTTCCACATGGGCTTTTAAAAATGATGCTTCTGTTGAACAGATTTGTAAGGCTGCGACTTGGTCTTCCCTTCATACCTTTTCCAAATTTTACAAATTTGATACTTTTGCTTCTTCTGAGGCTATTTTGGGAGAAAGTTCTTCAAGCAGTGGTGCCTTCTGTTTAGGTATCTGGCTTGTCCCTCCCGTTCATCCGTGTCCTGTATATTTGGTATTGTATGCCACAAGTAAAGGATGAATCCGTGGACTCGTATCTTATAGAAGAAAAGGAAATTTATGCTTACATGATAAATTGATTTCTTCTATGATACGACGAGTCCACGGCCCGCCCTGTCAATTTAAGACAGATTATTTTTTGGTTTAAAACTTCAGTCACCTCTGCACCTTTTAGTTTCTCCTTTTTCTTCCTATACCTTCGGTCGAATGACTGGGGGGTGGAGTCAAGGGAGGAGCTATATAGACAGCTCTGCTGTGGTGCTCTTTGCCACTTCCTATTAGCAGGAGGATAATATCAATTTATCAGGTAAGCATAAATTTCCTTTTTATCTTTCAAGATGTTTGTCGCTATGTATTGTTATTTTATGTGAAGGAGACACTTCTACATTACAATATAAGGTCTTTAAAAAGAAAAAAACTTTTTGTGTGATTTCTCTCCATGCTGGCGAGTGTTTGATCATCAGCCCTAAATAATAATGTAGCTCTGAAGAGATCTTACAGGCAGAGAAAATATAGCATTGTGAGTAGTAACCATCTGTTTAATGTGCCTTTAAATTAAACAAATGCTCTGGGAAACTAAATGTTATGGTGCTCTTTCCTTTGAGAATTCAGCAGCTTCTCAGTTGTTTATTTCCTGAGAGGCGTATTTGTTCATTATGCCATTTCAGATGTCTGCACTTCACGTGGAGCAATGAGAGCCTTACAATTTTTTTTTATTTTTTTTTTTACCTGGAAATCTTTTATATTGAAATCGCATAAGGAAAGAAAGTTTGCTCTAAAAGTTGTCAAATTGAAGGTTATTTTATTAAAATATATAATTTATTTTATTATTTAAAATGTACTGGGTGATGTTCTATGCATGGTACAATGCTGATAACTGTTGGTCTTGTGCAATGCATATTGTTGTTTATTGTAAAGGTTTAACTTCACCCTAACTGTTTTGACAGAAAACAATAATGTGGCAGCCAGTGAAAGTGCATCAGAAGACAAGGAGGAGGTTATTAAGAAACTGGTGGTACTGCTACAGGAGCAGGCAGTTGTTATCAATGAGAAGGTAAGGACATTGCATGCCTCTTGTATTTAAAGGGACACTAAACCCAAATGTTTTCTTCCAGGATTCTGATAGAGCAGGCAATTTTAAGCAACTTTCTAATTTTACTCATTATCATTTTTTCTTCTTCATTCTCTTGATATCTTAAAGGGACAGTAAAGTCATAATTAGAAGTAAATTGGAAAGTTGTTTAAAATTGTATGATCTGTCTAAATCATGAATGTCTATTATTTAATTTGCTTCGTTCTCTTGTTATCCTTTGCTGAAAGATTTATCTACGTAAGCCCAGCAGCAGCAAAGAACCTAGGTTCTAGCTGCTGATTGGTGGCTGCATATATATACTGATTGATTACCGATTATATAATTGGCTCACCCATGTGTTCAGTTAGAAACCAGTAGTGCATTGCTGCTCCTTCAACAAATGATACCAAGAGAATGAAGCAAATTTGATAATAGAAGTAAACTGGAAAGTTGTTTTAAAATTGTATGTTCTACCTAAATGATGAAAGAAAAATGTTGCATTTCATGTCCCTTTTAATTTGAAAAAGCAGGAATCTAAGATTAGGAGCTGGCCCATTTCTGGTTCAAAACCCTGGGTAGAGCTTGCTGATTGGTGTCTAAATGTAGTCGCCAATCAGCAAGCGCTACCCAGCTGTTGAATAAAAAATGGGCCGGCTCCTAAGCTTTACATTCAAATAAAGATACCAAGAGAATGAAGAAAAAATTGATAATAGGAATAAATTAGAAAGTTGCTTAAAATTGAATGCTCTATCTGAATCATGAAAGAAAAAAATTGGGCTTAGTATCCTTTTAATGTAAATGGGGACAAACCTATAGAAGGCAGGTAGGAAATGTGCACTAAATAATTTTGTGTATTTTTAGTATGTCATATTGCTAAAAATACAGTCTGTTTAATGGCAGTCCATGAATCCACTTGTCTCACTCCAAATGCTGGCTGGTATCTCAGCCGGATTATCTTGGAGGTACAGGACTTCTTTCATATAGGTGACGAGAGTCCACAAGCTGTTACTGATGGGAAATACATTCCTACCAGGAGGAAGCAAAGTTTCCCAAACCTCAAATGACTATAAATACCCCTCCCACCTCACACATACATCAGTTTTAAAACTTTGCCTCCTTAGGTGGTGGTGAAGCATGATGTGCTTGATTTCTTCAGTGAAAGGCGCTTCTAAGCATATTGAAGCTCAGTTCCTCTCTAAGAACAGTGTTTGTATGAGGGATGTAAAAGGAGTACTGCCTGATGACACCATGTTTCATGTAAATTCGGTCGCAGGGATTCATCTTCTGCCTCCATTTACAGATTAACATTATACTCCTATTCCATTACCTCTGCTGATATGTTTCAGTACTGGTTTGGCTGTCTGCTTCTAAGGGGACGAGTGTCTGCATGCAGGTAAGTGTGAATATTTTATAGACACTCACAGCTATGGATGGGGTACTTATATTCAGGTTCTCTTTTGTATAAAACCTGTTGAAGTATCCACTAATGTTGAGGATTCCTCTGATGCAGAGACTCCTTCATCAGACATAGAACCTGACAACCCCTCCTTTATGTTTAACATTGAATATATCCATTCTCTTTTAAAAAGAAGTCTTAGTCACTTTAGGGATTGCAGAGAATAATCCTGTTGATGATAAACCCTGTAGTCATTTAAATTCAGTATATAAAACAGTTAAAAATGTTCCTGAGATTTTTCCTGTACCTGATGCTATCTCTAACATGATTGCTAAGGAATGGTCTAAACCAAGTACCTTCTTTAACCCCTCTGCAAGGTTTAAAAAAGTGTACCCTTTACCTATTACTAACTTAGAAGTGTGAGAAACAGTCCCCAAGGTTGATGGGGCCATTTCCACTCTTGCTAAGCGTACTACTATTCCTTTGGAAGATACCACTTCTTTCAAAGATCCTCTAGATAGCAAACTTGAATCTTATCTAAGAAGGACTTATTTATATACTGGCTATATTCTTAGACCAGCCATATCCAGTGCTGATGTAGTTTCAGCTTCTTCCTTTTGGTTAATCAATCTGGCTCAGCAGTTATCTTCGGACCATGACTATACCAACATTTTAAATATACTGCAACATGCAAATAATTTTATTTGCAATGCAGTTTTTTGACAAATTAAGATTAACATCAAAACTATGTCTTTAACTTTTCTAACTAGAAGGGCCCTTTAGCTCAAATCATGGAATGCTGAAATGGTATCTAAAACCAGACTACTATCTCTTTCATTCCAAGGAAATAATTTATTTGGATCCCAAATGGATTCTATTTTTTTTCTGCTATTACTGGAGGTCAGGGTGCCTTCCTTCCTCAAGACAAAAGAATAAAGGCTCAGGCTTTTCTGAAATCAGTTTCAGACCTAGAACCTTTGGGAGTAATTGTCTCAGTACTTTTACTGGAACAGTGCCTGAGTTTTTATTCAAATCTCTTCATTGTTCCAAAAACAGGAGATTCTTTCAGACCTATTCTAGATCTGAAAACCCTAAATAGATTTGTGAAAGTCCCAACTTTCAAAATGGACACTATAAGGATTATTCTGGCCTTTATTCAACAAGGTCACTTTATGTCCACAATAGACTTACAGAATGCGTATCTTCACATCCCTATACACCCAGAACACCATCAATTTCTGAGATTCTGCTATTTTAGAAAACCATTACCAATTTGTTGCTCTCCCGTTTGGGCTAGCAACAACTCCAAGAATTTTTACAAAGGTGCTTGGTGCCCTTCTATCTGTATTCAGAGACCGGGGTATTGCAGTGATTCCTTATTTGGAAGATATCTTGGTACTAGCTCAGTCTTCTCTTTTAACAGAATTTCATACAACCCAACTGCTGTTTTTTCTGCAAAAACATGTTTGGAGGAGGCTTTACAAGTCAGTTTATCTGTCCCCCCTCTGGTCCTATGTCCCAGATTGATTTTAAAGATAAAAGGGGAACAGTCTTTGTTAATCCAGATAGCCCCAGCGTGGCCTCACAGGATTTGGTACGCGGATCTAATTCGAATGTTCACTTGCCTGCCTTAGACTCTTCCTCTAAGGCCAGACCTTCTATCTCAAGGTCCTTTTTTCCATCCATACTTAAAGTCTTTAAACTTAGTGGCTTGGAAATTGAACGTTTAGTTCTTAGCAGGGCCGCCACTAGGAATTTTGGGGCCGCTGACTTAACCATTGATCAGGCCCCCCCTTTGACATGTGCAATTTTTGACCAAGTGACTAAAACGTATATGCACTTTATTCTTAAGTGTCTATTTAAACTTGGAAATGTTGTAAAGGTAGTAGCATACAAACACACAGACACACTCATACACTGAAACACACACACACATTCACACATAAGGATTCACATATAGACACTCTAGCAGACACGCAAAGAAACACACAAACAGACACAGACACTCAGCGCTTGTTTACATTGACCTGCCAAGTAATGAGGTAGACTAAAGTTTTGTAAAAAAAAGGAGATTTAGAAAACAAAATATGGAGTTCTGATTATCTTTTTGTAAAGGAAGATGCCAACTAAATGATGACAACAGCATGCAGTGGCTGAAAGGAAGGGCCCTGAACTGCCTAAACAAGAATTTAAAGGTTAAATGATGGATTGGTGACTTCCGGAAAGGTCTCTTTAGTCTCAAAGTCTGTAGAAAGATGTGAATAATCAGTAGTAAGGTCAAAATGTCCTAAAAAGGAACAGACAATGGACACACACACACAAACTCAAACTTGCACAGACAGAGACAGCCTCAGAAAACACACAAAGACATAGAGACACTCACAGAAAACACACAAAGACATACACACACACAGAGATAACCACATAAAACACAGAAAGACATACATACACACACCCTCACTGAGACATCCACAGAAAACACACAAAGACATACACACACCCTCACAGAGACACCCACAGAAAACACACACCCTCACAGAGACAGCCACAGAAAACACATACATACATACATACATACACACACACCCTCACAGAGACATCCAGAGAAAATACACAAAGACAAACATACACACACCCTCACAGAGACACCCATAGAAAATGCACAAAGACATACACACCCACCCTCGCATAGAGACCCACAGAAAAAAATACATACACACTCATAGAGACACAAACCAAAGCACAAAGACATAAACACAGACACCCACAGAAACACTCACAGGAGGAAACATTTATGTACCTTGTATCCCCTAAATCAACATTGTGTGACATGCTTGATAACAAAAAATGCAGAAATTAAGAGATCACTTTTTAAAGAATCATATTTGTAAATGTGCAAGCAAAAACAATTCTATGAATTCAAAATTGTACATTAATGATCTGGGTAGATGGCTAGATGAAGAAAAGTACTTTTAAAAGGTTGACATATGTTTGTTTTTTCCCCCATTTTCCCCAACCAAGAGCACCACTTCAAATATAGTGTACAAATGTTCCCATCTGTCAGCTGTACTTATGGATTTTGAAAATGCTGTACTCTATATGGTCTATATGATCTTGGTGGAACCATAAGCTGTGGTACTCATACCATTAGATCTGGTTAAATAGAGGATTTAGGCTTGTTGGTATGTATTTCAAAATTAAGTCAGCTGTAGTGTAAACTGAACAGTTTTAAGTTAACCTGTCTTATTTCAAACACTGAGCAATCTTAGTCTGAGAGTATAACATTTTATGCAGATGTAAAAATCTTATATATAAAATGCATATCTGCCAAAAGGGCACCTACCATTTGTGTATTGAGGGAGGAGACATTTCTGCATGGTTTTAAATATAGAATTTCTACAGCATTGTCAAATAATCATAAATACACTGATGCTAAAAAAAATTGTTTTTATAGACCCCTGGCCCCACCAAACAACTACTACCACACTGAAGTTACAATCCGAAATTGCACAAAGAAATAAAAAACACTTGCTAAATACGTCCTACCTCCTCTGCAAATGAAAGTAATCTGCCGTCTTACTCAGGCACACACTGTACAAACAAAGTGCCAAGTCTGTCTCACACTGTGCATAGTGGTTTAGTGCACACTCAGAAATCCTCTCAAATGCTAATACTTTACTCCTTGTAATAACATTTTTCATGCTCAATTAGTACTCTGCTGTAGTACCCACTGGTGGCTGCCAAAATGTAAAAAAAAAATAAAAACATTTTTTAGTTCTTGCCTCATGGGCCCCCCCTGGCCCATTGGGCCCTTGACAGGAGTAACCCCTGTCACCCCCTGATGGCGGCCCTGGTTATTAGTCATAGAGGTTGATTAACACTATGATTCAGGCCCGCAAGCCTGTCTCAAGGAAAATCTACCATAAGGTTTGAAAAACGTATCTCACTGTGTTCTCATGATTACTCATGGCATTCTTTTCTAATTCCTGGCGTTCTTCAGTTTCTTCAAGATGGTTTGGATAAAGGTTTGTCTGCCATTAATTTGAAAGGAGAAATCTCTGCTCTCCTGTCATTAAACCTATTTCTCTTTCCTGGAGTCTTAATCTGGTATTGAAGATTCTAAAGGCTCCTTTCTTTAAGCCTATGCATTCTTTTGACATTAAACTACTTTCTTGGAAAGTGTTGTTTCTCTTGGCTATCTCTTCTGCTAGAAGAGTCTCTGAAATGTCTGCTCTCTCTTGTGAGTCTCCTTATCTGATTTTCCATCAAGATAAAGCTGCTTTGTGGACTTCTTTTAAATTTTTACCTAAGGTTGTTAAAAATTCTAATAACATTAATAAGGAAATTATTGTACCTTCTTTGTGTCCTAATCCAAAGAATTCTACTGAAAGATCTTTACATTCTTTCTATGTTAGAGCTTTGAAATACTATGGATTTCAGACAGACTTCTAGTCTGTCTGTTTGTTCTTTTTCTGGTTCTTGAAAAGGTCAGAAAGCCTCTGCCATTTCATTAGCATCTTAGTTGAAGCTTTTAATTCACAAAGCTTATAAATATTTTGCATGAATACTGATAGTGTCCACTGCCTTTCTGTGGGATAAAAGCTTACTATGTGAAAAAGCAAAACTACCACAGCACTATTAGTGGACAACACAGAAATGTGTATTTTGCTAAAATATACATTTTAAAATGCTCTTTTAGATGCAGTAACAAATAAAATGTCCCAGCACCAGCCTGTTCTGCTTATCATACAGCGAACTCTAGGAAACTCGCCATGGCGAACTAAGTGAGAAGAATGTATAGTTGGACTTGCCCCATTTTAGGCGCACTTTGCATTAATAAATCTGGGGATTCGGTCGTATGTGGATTTATGGGCGCAATTTTAAGAGAATTGCTTTGATTAATCCTGCTCTTAGTATTTTAAAATATCATTTATTTTATTTTTTTCTCTCTTCACTTTACCCTATCCTCCGCTGTTTGTTTTTTTTAATCTACAGGAATGGCAGTATACAGTTTATAGTCAAAGGTACATATCGAGTACATTGTGATCAACTGAATGAAATGCTTTTGGCAGTAAAATAACACAAATCGTAGTGATACCTTCAGTCATCAACAGATGTGTTTTGTATGTTAACATCATAAATAATATGATGGGTTGTTTTTTTTTTTTCATTACATGATACATGAAAACAGACTTATATTAACATGTCCTGGGTTTGAAACTTCCTCATTTTTCAATTATAACAAACTAAAACAAAACATTAAAACTACAGAGAAAAGAAATATAGAAAGATATCGTTAGATGAGGCATAACAAAGTAAGACCGCTCTTGTGGAGATGGCTTGTAAAATTTAAACGAAAGCTAGCACTCTAAATGCTTACAAATCCAAGTATACATAGGGATGTAATAAGTAGTCAGACACAACATATTGAGTTGCAGGGCTAAAAATGACATTAGAAGACTTCATAACAAATCCAAGCCTATTAAATGAAGCCTTACAAAATTATTAGCCTCACCTGCCACACGAACGCACACCAAAAATAAATATTAAATAGAATAAGTTCAAGCATGAATAATTAAACCGCAAACCGGCAAGAAGTAACATGTCATGCCATATCACACAGAGCACACAATAAGTAATGACGTGTAGACTGTGCTAGAATCGACCAAGAATAGTTTATAATACCAGAGTGAAGTGGTTCACCTTAGAATTGCAAAGTATGGAAAACCCACAGATGAGCTTGAAAGCAAAAATGATCAGAACATTATATGTAAGCTACATCTGTGTCCAATGATTGATCTTCAATGAGCAGATTACAAAAAAATTAATTAAACAAAAGAATATAATTATTTTTCAAACGTTCCCTTATTTATTCAAACAATCCAGGATTACTAGTTTGTGTTTTTATGTCGGGTCGAGGTGAAGGCATCATGAAATGCAGTCATGTTGTTGTTTTTATAAACAACTTCCATATTTAATAAAAGTCAATTATCCAATTCCGCACTGTTCTGGAGCCAAGTACAATGTCTTTGTTGAGGTAAACATAGCTGCAGTGTATTGTGCCAGAGCAGCATCAGATCTCATACGGCCGGCACCTTAACCTTGTCCAAAGTAAACTTGGATGTGCAAAAGAGGATGTCCATAACGGTAAGGGCAGTACTATTGCAGTCCAGAGTACCCAGAGAGCAGGGATTGCAGAAAAATCCAAGATTACACTTCAAGTGGTATGTAAACTGCAAGGATTGGCTATACACTACTTTCTCATCCATAGGATCAATCTCATTCGTATGTGAGTGAACCTATAGCAGTGTTCCATTTAGAGCTGAAGGCTTACATGTGACAGGAAGCTCTACCGTTGGCTGCTGGTTTAAGAGATAATCTATTGATGGTATCAGAATGCTCACAAGTTCAGATACGGCCTCTAAAGACCAAAATGGATGCTATTGTAAGGTAGAGCTGCCATGCAAATGCATATCTTAACACCTTTTAGGTGAGGTAGACATGGCTACACTGCGTAAAGCATCAATAGCAGGGAAGTTTGGAATAGAAGTGGATCTCTTTAAGTTTGAGCCAGAGAGGGTGGCAACACAGCGCGTATTTTAAGGTTAGAAGTAGGTAAAGTTCTTAGACAATCAATATGCCTTCCAGAGTGGGGTAGAAGAGTCTTCTGACCGCTGCAGTTCCCAGACAACCTAACTGTCAAGGGAGATGTGGATGGCTGGAGATATAAGCTGCGAAAAATGTTTATTCTTGAAGGCTTTCAACAGAACCATGAAAGCTTGCAGCCATCTTGGAGAGCCGCCCAATGGAAGTTCCTTGAGCATTATATTTTAATGCATTTGTCTCAACTTCAAATCCAGAGCCCCCATAGCAAGATAAACTGCTCTCAAGACAAAATTTGCCTTTCAACATTTGTTTGATGACCCTCACATTACTGAAAAGACTTCTTACATTGTCTCACCAGAATAGAGAGCTTTAGCTCACTGGGCCCTATGTTAGTTGATCAGTGAGTGAAATACTTTAAGGCAAACAAGAAAATAGAGAGACACACTCAACTGAGACAGAACAATAGCTAGAAAAACTTCTGTGCTTGTCCACAAGGCCAGTTCCACTCAGGGTGCAGTCTCTTTTAGCACATTATGCCTTTCACAGAGAAAAAATATCCTGTAGCATATCAGTCTGATCCTGCCCTCATCAGTCAGGTGCAGTTGCATCTCTCTAGGGCATATGTGCAAGGAGTCCATGTCTAGTTCCCCCCCCCCTTTTTTTTTAATTTTTTTTTTTTTTTTTTTATTCTAAATAACAAAAACCCAAAAAACTTTCTTTCATGATTCAGAGCATACCATTTCTCCAACATAGGTGTGTCCGGTCCACGGCGTCATCCTTACTTGTGGGATATTCTCCTCCCCAACAGGAAATGGCAAAGAGCCCAGCAAAGCTGGTCACATGATCCCTCCTAGGCTCCGCCTTCCCCAGTCATTCTCTTTGCCGTTGTACAGGCAACATCTCCACGGAGATGGCTTAGAGTTTTTTGGTGTTTAAATGTAGTTTTTATTCTTCAATCAAGAGTTTGTTATTTTAAAATAGTGCTGGTATGTACTATTTACTCTGAAACAGAAAAGAGATGAAGATTTCTGTTTGTAAGAGGAAAATGATATTAGCAACCGTTACTAAAATCGGTGGCTGTTTCCACACAGGACTGTTGAGAGGAATTAACTTCAGTTGGGGGAAACAGTGAGCAGACTTTTGCTGCTTGAGGTATGACACATTTCTAACAAGACTTGGTAATGCTGGAAGCTGTCATTTTCCCTATGGGATCCGGTAAGCCATTTTTATTAAATAAGAATAAAGGGCTTCACAAGGGCTTTAAAGACTGGTAGACATTTTTCTGGGCTAAAACGATTGATATATAAGCATTTTTAATACTTCATAGTTTTGAGGAGTTATTTTATTCTTGGGAATCATGTAAAATAACCGGCAGGCACTGTATTGGACACCTTTTTCACTGGGGGCCTTCTCTAATCATAGGCAGAGCCTCATTTTCGCGCCTCTATTGCGCAGTTGTTTTTGGGAAGCAAGACATGCAGATGCATGTGTGAGGAGCTCAGATACATAGAAAAAGCTTACTGAAGGCGTCATTTGGTATCGTATTCCCCTTTGGGCTTGGTTGGGTCTCAGCAAAGCAGATACCAGGGACTGTATAGGGGTTAAATATAAAAACGGCTCCGGTTCCGTTATTTTAAGAGTTAAAGCTTTCAAATTTGGTGTGCAATACTTTTAAGGCTTTAAGACACTGTGGTGAAAGTTTGGTGAATTTTGAACAATTCCTTCATACTTTTTCACATTTTCAGTAATAAAGTGTGTTCAGTTTAAAATTTAAAGTGACAGTAACGGTTTTATTTTAAAACGTTTTTTGTACTTTGTTATCAAGTTTATGCCTGTTTAACATGTCTGAACTATCAGATAGACTATGTTCTGTATGTGGGGAAGCCAAGGTTCCTTCTCATTTAAATAGATGTGATTTATGTGACACAAAATTTAGAGAAAATGATGCCCAAGATGATTCCTCAAGTGAGGGGAGTAAGCATGGTACTGCATCATCCCCTCCTTCGTCTACGCCAGTCTTGCCCACACAGGAGGCCCCTAGTACATCTAGTGCGCCAATACTCCTTACTATGCAACAATTAACGGCTGTAATGGATAATTCTATCAAAAACATTTTAGCCAAAATGCCCACTTATCAGCGAAAGCGCGACTGCTCTGTTTTAGAAAATACTGAAGAGCATGAGGACGCTGATGATATTGGTTCTGAAGTGCCCCTACACCAGTCTGAGGGGGCCAGGGAGGTTTTGTCTGAGGGAGAAATTTCAGATTCAGGGAAATTTTCTCAACAAGCTGAACCTGATGTGATTACATTCAAATTTAAATTGGAACATCTCCGCGCTCTGCTTAAGGAGGTGTTATCTACTCTGGATGATTGTGAGAATTTGGTCATTCCAGAGAAATTATGTAAGATGGACAAGTTCCTAGAGGTCCCGAGGCCCCCCGAAGCTTTTCCTATACCCAAGCGGGTGGCGGACATTGTAAACAAAGAATGGGAAAGGCCCGGCATACCTTTTGTCCCTCCCCCTATATTTAAGAAATTGTTTCCTATGGTCGACCCCAGAAAGGACTTATGGCAGACAGTCCCCAAGGTCGAGGGGGCGGTTTCTACTCTAAACAAACGCACTACTATCCCTATAGAAGATAGTTGTGCTTTCAAAGATCCTATGGATAAAAAATTAGAGGGTTTGCTTAAAAAGATGTTTGTTCAGCAAGGTTACCTTCTACAACCAATTTCATGCATGGTTCCTGTCACTACAGCAGCGTGTTTCTGGTTCGATGAACTAGAAAAGTCGCTCAATAAAGATTCTTCTTATGAGGAGATTATGGACAGAATTCATGCTCTCAAATTGGCTAACTCTTTTACTTTAGACGCCACTTTGCAATTGGCTAGATTAGCGGCGAAAAATTCAGGGTTTGCTATTGTGGCGCGCAGAGCGCTTTGGCTAAAATCTTGGTCAGCGGATGCGTCTTCCAAGAACAAATTGCTTAACATACCTTTCAAGGGGAAAACGCTGTTTGGCCCTGACTTGAAAGAGATTATTTCTGATATCACTGGGCGTAAGGGCCACGCCCTTCCTCAGGATAGGTCTTTTAAGGCTAAAAATAAACCAAATTTTCGTCCCTTTCACAGAAACGGACCAGCCCCAAGTGCTACATCCTCTAAGCAAGAGGGTAATACTTCTCAAACCAAGCCAGCCTGGAGGCCAATGCAAGGCTGGAACAAAGGTAAGCAGGCCAAGAAACCTGCCACTGCTACCAAGACAGCATGAGATGTTGGCCCCCGATCCGGGACCGGATTTGGTGGGGGGCAGACTTTCTCTCTTCGCTCAGGCTTGGGCAAGAGATGTTCTGGATCCTTGGGCGCTAGAAATAGTCTCCCAAGGTTATCTTCTGGAATTCAAGGAGCTTCCCCCAAGGGGGAGGTTCCACAGGTCTCAATTGTCTTCAGACCACATAAAAAGACAGGCATTCTTACATTGTGTAGAAGACCTGTTAAAAATGGGAGTGAATCATCCTGTTCCATTAGGAGAACAAGGGATGGGATTCTACTCCAATCTGTTCATAGTTCCCAAAAAAGAGGGGACATTCAGACCAATCTTAGATCTCAAGATCCTAAACAAGTTTCTCAAGGTTCCATCGTTCAAAATGGAAACCATTCGGACAATTCTTCCTTCCATCCAGGAAGGTCAATTCATGACCACGGTGGATTTAAAGGATGCGTATCTACATATTCCTATCCACAAGGAACATCATCGGTTCCTAAGGTTCGCCTTTCTGGACAAGCATTACCAGTTTGTGGCACTTCCATTCGGATTAGCCACTGCTCCAAGAATTTTCACAAAGGTACTAGGGTCCCTTCTAGCGGTGCTACGACCAAGGGGCATTGCAGTAGTACCTTATTTGGACGACATACTGATTCAAGCGTCGTCCCTACCACAAGCAAAGGCTCATACGGACATTGTCCTGGCCTTTCTCAGATCTCACGGGTGGAAAGTGAACGTAGAAAAAAGTTCTCTATCTCCGTCAACAAGAGTTCCCTTCTTGGGAACAATAATAGACTCCTTAGAAATGAGGATTTTTCTGACAGAGGCCAGAAAATCAAAACTTCTAAGCTCTTGTCAAGTACTTCATTCTGTTCCTCTTCCTTCCATAGCGCAGTGCATGGAAGTAATAGGTTTGATGGTCGCGGCAATGGACATAGTTCCTTTTGCGCGAATTCATCTGAGACCATTACAACTGTGCATGCTCAGTCAGTGGAATGGGGATTATACAGACTTGTCTCCGACGATACAAGTAGATCAGAGCACCAGAGATTCACTCCGTTGGTGGCTGACCCTGGACAACCTGTCACAGGGGATGAGCTTCCGCAGACCAGAGTGGGTCATTGTCACGACCGACGCCAGTCTGGTGGGCTGGGGCGCGGTCTGGGAACTCCTGAAAGCTCAGGGTCTTTGGTCTCGGGAAGAATCTCTTCTCCCGATAAATATTCTGGAACTGAGAGCGATATTCAATGCTCTCAAGGCTTGGCCTCAGCTAGCAAAGGCCAAATTCATACGGTTTCAATCAGACAACATGACGACTGTTGCGTATATCAACCATCAAGGGGGAACAAGGAGTTCCCTGGCGATGGAAGAAGTGACCAAGATCATTCAATGGGCGGAGACTCACTCCTGCCACTTGTCTGCAATCCACATCCCAGGAGTGGAAAATTGGGAAGCGGATTTTCTGAGTCGTCAGACATTTCATCCGGGGGAGTGGGAACTCCATCCGGAAATCTTTGCCCAAATTACTCAATTGTGGGGCATTCCAGACATGGATCTGATGGCCTCTCGTCAGAACTTCAAGGTTCCTTGCTACGGGTCCAGATCCAGGGATCCCAAGGCGACTCTAGTAGATGCACTAGTAGCACCTTGGACCTTCAACCTAGCTTATGTATTCCCACCGTTTCCTCTCATCCCCAGGCTGGTAGCCAGGATCAATCAGGAGAGGGCATCGGTGATCTTGATAGCTCCTGCGTGGCCACGCAGGACTTGGTATGCAGACCTGGTGAATATGTCATCGGCTCCACCATGGAAGCTACCTTTGAGACAGGACCTTCTTGTTCAAGGTCCGTTCGAACATCCGAATCTGGCCTCACTCCAACTGACTGCTTGGAGATTGAACGCTTGATTTTATCAAAGCGAGGGTTCTCAGATTCTGTCATTGATACTCTTGTTCAGGCCAGAAAGCCTGTAACTAGAAAAATCTACCATAAAATATGGAAAAAATATATCTGTTGGTGTGAATCTAAAGGATTCCCATGGAACAAGATAAAAATTCCTAAGATTCTATCCTTTCTTCAAGAAGGTTTGGAGAAAGGATTATCTGCAAGTTCTTTGAAGGGACAGATTTCTGCTTTATCTGTTTTACTTCACAAAAAGCTGGCGGCTGTGCCAGATGTTCAAGCTTTTGTTCAGGCTCTGGTTAGAATCAAGCCTGTTTACAAACCTTTGACTCCTCCTTGGAGTCTCAATTTAGTTCTTTCAGTTCTTCAGGGGGTTCCGTTTGAACCCTTACATTCCGTAGATATTAAGTTATTATCTTGGAAAGTTTTGTTTTTGGTTGCAATTTCTTCTGCTAGAAGAGTTTCAGAGTTATCTGCTCTGCAGTGTTCTCCTCCTTATCTGGTGTTCCATGCAGATAAGGTGGTTTTGCGTACTAAACCTGGTTTTCTTCCGAAAGTTGTTTCTAACAAAAACATTAACCAGGAGATAGTCGTGCCTTCTTTGTGTCCGAATCCAGTTTCAAAGAAGGAACGTTTGTTGCACAATTTGGATGTAGTTCGTGCTCTAAAATTCTATTTAGATGCTACAAAGGATTTCAGACAAACATCTTCCTTGTTTGTTGTTTATTCTGGTAAAAGGAGAGGTCAAAAAGCAACTTCTACCTCTCTCTCTTTTTGGCTTAAAAGCATCATCAGATTGGCTTACGAGACTGCCGGACGGCAGCCTCCTGAAAGAATCACAGCTCATTCCACTAGGGCCGTGGCTTCCACATGGGCCTTCAAGAACGAGGCTTCTGTTGATCAGATATGTAAGGCAGCGACTTGGTCTTCACTGCACACTTTTACTAAATTTTACAAATTTGATACTTTTGCTTCTTCTGAGGCTATTTTTGGGAGAAAGGTTTTGCAAGCCGTGGTGCCTTCCATCTAGGTGACCTGATTTGCTCCCTCCCATCATCCGTGTCCTAAAGCTTTGGTATTGGTTCCCACAAGTAAGGATGACGCCGTGGACCGGACACACCTATGTTGGAGAAAACAGAATTTATGTTTACCTGATAAATTACTTTCTCCAACGGTGTGTCCGGTCCACGGCCCGCCCTGGTTTTTTAATCAGGTCTGATAATTTATTTTCTTTAACTACAGTCACCACGGTATCATATGATTTCTCCTATGCAAATATTCCTCCTTTACGTCGGTCGAATGACTGGGGAAGGCGGAGCCTAGGAGGGATCATGTGACCAGCTTTGCTGGGCTCTTTGCCATTTCCTGTTGGGGAGGAGAGTATCCCACAAGTAAGGATGACGCCGTGGACCGGACACACCGTTGGAGAAAGTAATTTATCAGGTAAACATAAATTCTGTTTTTAAAAAGTTGCAAAATAATGCCTAGGAGGAAAAGAACCCTCTAGACAAAAGGAAGGTTGCACTTTATAGCACTTCTGTCTCCCTGTAATAAGAACATTGCCTGTTTAACTTTTAATAACATTATGTTAAAAAAAAACCACAGATTTAAAATTACGAAGAAGACACAAAATTATGATGTAAGGATCATAAAATTTAAATTAGTCCAAAAAATATACTAGACTGTGGTGACCGTATATTGTAAGGAATGGCGTTAATACATAGTTACAGGACACCTATACTCAATAAGGTATAATCTATCGAGTGAGGATGATACTGGAAAGAGACTTCACTTATATAAAAAATGTATAATAAGTGGGTCACTTTACCACAGGAGATAATTATAGGTTGTTCAAATATATATTGACAATGACCTCATGTGTACCAGTTTTCGTATGATCTGTCTTATTAATGTGTATTTCTGCCCCTCAAAGATGAACTATCACAAGATATATATGTGCATCGGTGCTAGTGGGAGGTTCCTAATACAACATTAATTGGATTTAGGGTTTTAGCACTATAGGGCATCTTGAAGAACCCTAGTCACTTAGTATTAAAGGTATCCTAGTAGGGGGGAATGTATCAAATTTTCTGATTTGATACTCATAAATAGGTACCGTTATTACAACTAGTATGTCATAAGAGGTATAAATGAAATGGAAGAAATAGGCTTAGAATATATTGGTCTCCTATACAAGAATAATAAAGAGTAATAATAATATTATATATATATACATACATTTAATCTAAATGTTTTTGTCTTCAATCATATTATAATCCCTTATAAAATGTACTGGGGCTGCAGAATTTACAGATTATAGTTAGTAAGTTAAGGTCACACTAGGATTTGTAATAAATAAATATACAGACTTTAATATATTAAATATCCTACTAGAGTAATGGTTTTGGACTAGGAATGAGCTAAGTAGTATTAGTCATCTGAGTGTCTTTGTATAAAAGCCAATTTCGTGTCAGAGTTATTTACCACAATATATATACCACGCTCTCCTCAGGTTCAAAATATTACCAATATATAATGGATGGTAGCGTGATTTTACTGTAATATAGACCCTGGAGCATTAAATGTCATGATTCAGTGCACTGCTGACATGATAATGAAACCCATTAATGAACTAAATCATAAAGTTTATAAGTATATATAATGACCTGGTTGCGTATAACAGATATTATGAATCTTATATATACACACCATATGGTTTTAAAGTATAAATAATGCCAGTCTATTCGTGATTTCAACAGGAAATACCATCTGTAAGCAGATATTAATGGCGCTGCTGACCCTAGTTGTCAGTTAAATCCTAGTGATGTATAAATTTACGTGTTAATGGCATAGTTAATGTTGAACCTCAATGTGCGTATTTACATAACATACTCCTGATTCCCTCACAAGAAAAGGAGTAAGTGCTGTATTTCTTCTGTTAAGTGTGATCAGTCCACGGGTCATCATTACTTCTGGGATATTAACTGCTCCCCTACAGGAAGTGCAAGAGGATTCACCCAGCAGAGCTGCATATAGCTCCTCCCCTCTACGTCACTCCCAGTCATTCTCTTGCACCCAGCAACTAGATAGGTCGTGTGAGAGGACTATGGTGATTATACTTAGTTTTATATCTTCAATCAAAAGTTTGTTATTTTAAAATAGCACCGGAGTGTGTTATTACCTCTCTGGCAGAGTTTGAGGAAGAATCTACCAGAGTTTTGCTATGATTTTAGCCGGAGTAGTTAAGATCATATTGCTGTTCTCGGCCATCTGAGGAGTGAGGTAAACTTCAGATCAGGGGACAGCGGGCAGATGAATCTGCATAGAGGTATGTAGCAGTTTTTATTTTCTGACAATGGAATTGATGAGAAAATCCTGCCATACCGATATAATGTCATGTATGTATACTTTACACTTCAGTATTCTGGGAGAATGGTACTTCACTAGAATTACACTGTAAGAAAGACATAAAGCTGTTTAATAACTAGAGATTATGTTTAACGTTTTTGCTGGAATGTAAAATCGTTTTCATTTGCTGAGGTACTGAGTGAATAAATGTTTGGGCACCATTTTTCCACTTGGCAGTTGCTTAAATCTGTTTTTTCTGTCAGTTTCTGTTCTCCCTCACTGCTGTGTGTGTGGGGGAGGGGCGCTTTTACTATGCATCAAATATTTCAGTCAGCAACTCATTGTATTCCCTGCATGATCTGGTTCATCTCTACAGAGCTCAGGGGTCTTCAAAACTTATTTTGAGGGAGGTAATTTCTCTCAGCAGAGCTGTGAGAATTATAGTTTGACTGAAATAAAAACTTTTATTCTGTAATTTGTTTCCTGCTTTCAGAAATTGTTATCTTTGCTAATGGGATTAAACCTTTGCTAAAGTTGTGTTGTTTACAAGGATTGAGGCTATAACTGTTTCAATTTATTAATTTTTAACTGTCATAGATCTTCTGTGCTTCTTAAAGGCACAGTACGTTTTAATATTATTCTATTTGAATTGTATTTCCAAGTTGCAAGTTTATTTGCTAGTGTGTTAAACATGTCTGATTCAGAAGATGATACCTGTGTCATTTGTTGCAATGCCAAAGTGGAGCCCAATAGAAATTTATGTACTAACTGTATTGATGCTACTTTAAATAAAAATCAATCTGTACAAATTGAACAAATTTCACCAAACAACGAGGGGAGAGTTATGCCGACTAACTCGCCTCACGTGTCAGTACCTACATCTCCCGCTCAGAGGGAGGTGCGTGATATTGTAGCGCCGAGTACAGCTGGGCGGCCATTACAAATCACATTACAGGATATGGCTACTGTTATGACTGAAGTTTTGGCTAAATTACCAGAACTAAAAGGTAAGCGTGATCACTCTGGGGCGAGAACAGAGTGCGCTGATAATATTAGGGCCATGTCAGACACTGCGTCACAGGTGGCAGAACATGAGGACGGAGAACTTCATTCTGTGGGTGACGGTTCTGATCCAAACAGACTGGATTCAGATATTTCAAATTTTAAATTTAAACTGGAAAACCTCCGTGTATTACTAGGGGAGGTGTTAGCGGCTCTGAATGATTGTAACACAGTTGCAATACCAGAGAAAATGTGTAGGTTGGATAAATATTTTGCGGTACCGACGAGTACTGAGGTTTTTCCTATACCTAAGAGACTTACTGAAATTGTTACTAAGGAGTGGGATAGACCCGGTGTGCCGTTCTCACCCCCTCCGATATTTAGAAAAATGTTTCCAATAGACGCCACCACAAGGGACTTATGGCAAACGGTCCCTAAGGTGGAGGGAGCAGTTTCTACTTTAGCTAAGCGTACCACTATCCCGGTGGAGGATAGCTGTGCTTTTTTCAGATCCAATGGATAAAAAGTTAGAGGGTTACCTTAAGAAAATGTTTGTTCAACAAGGTTTTATATTGCAACCCCTTGCATGCATTGCGCCGATCACGGCTGCAGCGGCATTCTGGATTGAGTCTCTGGAAGAGAACATTGGTTCAGCTACTCTGGACGACATTACGGACAGGCTTAGAGTCCTTAAACTAGCTAATTCATTCATTTCGGAGGCCGTAGTACATCTTACTAAACTTACGGCGAAGAATTCAGGATTCGCCATTCAGGCACGCAGGGCGCTGTGGCTAAAATCCTGGTCAGCTGATGTTACTTCTAAGTCTAAATTGCTTAATATACCTTTCAAAGGGCAGACCTTATTCGGGCCCGGGTTGAAAGAGATTATCGCTGACATTACAGGAGGTAAAGGCCATGCCCTGCCTCAGGACAAAGCCAAAGCCAAGACTAGACAGTCTAGTTTTCGTTCCTTTCGTAATTTCAAAGCAGGAGCAGCATCAACTTCCTCTGCACCAAAACAGGAAGGAGCTGTTGCTCGCTACAGACAAGGCTGGAAACCTAACCAGTCCTGGAACAAGGGCAAGCAGACTAGGAAACCTGCTGCTGCCCCCAAAACAGCATGAATTGAGGGCCCCCGATCCGGGATCGGATCTAGTGGGGGGCAGACTTTCTCTCTTCGCCCAGGCTTGGGCAAGAGATGTTCAGGATCCCTGGGCGCTAGAGATAATATCTCAGGGATACCTTCTGGACTTCAAATACTCTCCTCCAAGAGAGAGATTTCATCTGTCAAGATTGTCAACAATCCAGACAAAGAAAGAGGCTTTTCTACGCTGCGTACAAGAGCTCTTGTTAATGGGAGTAATCCATCCAGTTCCACGATCGGAACAGGGACAGGGGTTTTACTCAAATCTGTTTGTGGTTCCCAAAAAAGAGGGAACTTTCAGACCAATCCTGGACTTAAAGATCCTAAACAAATTCCTAAGAGTTCCATCGTTCAAGATGGAGACTATTCGGACAATTTTACCTATGATCCAAGAGGGTCAGTACATGACCACTGTAGATTTAAAAGATGCTTACCTGCACATGCCGATTCACAAAGATCATTACCGGTACCTAAGGTTTGCCTTCCTAGACAGGCATTACCAGTTTGTGGCTCTTCCATTCGGATTGGCTACAGCGCCAAGAATCTTCACAAAGGTTCTGGGTGCTCTTCTGGCGGTACTAAGACCGCGGGGAATCTCGGTAGCTCCATACCTAGACGACATTCTGATACAAGCTTCAAGCTTTCAAACTGCCAAATCTCATACAGAGTTAGTGCTGGCATTTCTAAGGTCACATGGATGGAAGGTGAACGAAAAGAAAAGTTCACTCGTTCCACTCACAAGAGTTCCCTTCCTGGGGACTCTTATAGATTCTGTAGAAATGAAGATTTACCTGACAGAGGACAGGCTATCAAGACTTCAAAGTGCTTGCCGCACTCTTCATTCCATTCAACACCCGTCAGTGGCTCAATGTATGGAGGTAATCGGCTTAATGGTAGCGGCAATGGACATAGTACCCTTTGCACGCTTACACCTCAGACCACTGCAACTGTGCATGCTAGGTCAGTGGAATGGGGATTACTCAGACTTATCCCCTTCTCTGAATCTGGATCAAGAGACCAGAAATTCTCTTCTATGGTGGCTTTCTCGGCCACACCTGTCCAGGGGGATGCCATTCAGCAGACCAGACTGGACAATTGTAACAACAGACGCCAGCCTTCTAGGTTGGGGTGCCGTCTGGAATTCCCTGAAGGCTCAGGGACTATGGAGTCAGGAGGAGAGTCTCCTGCCAATAAACATTCTGGAATTGAGAGCAGTTCTCAATGCCCTCCTGGCTTGGCCCCAGTTGACAACTCGGGGGTTCATCAGGTTTCAGTCGGACAACATCACGACTGTAGCTTACATCAACCATCAGGGAGGGACAAGAAGCTCCCTAGCTATGATGGAAGTATCAAAGATAATTCGCTGGGCAGAGTCTCACTCTTGCCACCTGTCAGCAATCCACATCCCGGGAGTGGAGAACTGGGAGGCGGATTTCTTAAGTCGTCAGACTTTTCATCCGGGGGAGTGGGAACTTCATCCGGAGGTCTTTGCCCAAATACTTCGACGTTGGGGCAAACCAGAGATAGATCTCATGGCGTCTCGACAGAACGCCAAGCTTCCTCGTTACGGGTCCAGATCCAGGGATCCAGGAGCAGTCCTGATAGATGCTCTGACAGCACCTTGGGACTTCAGGATGGCTTACGTGTTTCCACCCTTCCCGTTGCTTCCTCGATTGATAGCCAGAATCAAACAAGAGAGAGCATCAGTGATTCTAATAGCACCTGCGTGGCCACGCAGGACTTGGTATGCAGACCTGGTGGACATGTCATCCTGTCCGCCTTGGTCTCTACCTCTGAAACAGGACCTTCTGATACAGGGTCCCTTCAAACATCAAAATCTAACTTCTCTGAAGCTGACTGCTTGGAAATTGAACGCTTAATTTTATCAAGACGTGGGTTTTCTGAGTCAGTTATTAGTACCTTAATACAGACTAGGAAACCTGTTACCAGAAAGATTTACCATAAGATATGGCGTAAATACCTACATTGGTGTGAATCCAAAGGTTACTCTTGGAGTAAGGTTAGGATTCCTAGGATATTGTCTTTTCTACAAGAAGGTTTAGAAAAGGGTTTATCTGCTAGTTCATTAAAGGGACAGATCTCAGCTCTGTCCATTCTGTTACACAAACGTCTGTCAGAAGTTCCTGACGTCCAGGCTTTTTGTCAGGCTTTGGCCAGGATTAAGCCTGTGTTTAAAACTGTTGCTCCACCATGGAGTTTAAACCTTGTTCTTAATGTTTTACAGGGCGTTCCATTTGAACCCCTTCATTCCATTGATATAAAGTTGTTATCTTGGAAAGTTCTATTTTTAATGGCTATTTCCTCGGCTCGAAGAGTCTCTGAATTATCAGCCTTACATTGTGATTCTCCTTATTTGATTTTTCATTCGGATAAGGTAGTCCTGCGTACTAAACCTGGGTTCTTACCTAAGGTAGTTACTAACAGGAATATCAATCAAGAGATTGTTGTTCCTTCTTTATGCCCAAATCCTTCTTCAAAGAAGGAACGTCTACTGCACAACCTGGATGTAGTCCGGGCTCTAAAATTTTACTTGCAGGCAACTAAGGAATTCCGACAAACGTCTTCTCTGTTTGTCATTTACTCTGGGCAGAGGAGAGGTCAAAAAGCTTCCGCTACCTCTCTTTCTTTTTGGCTTCGTAGCATAATTCGTTTAGCTTATGAGACTGCTGGACAGCAGCCCCCTGAAAGAATTACAGCTCATTCTACTAGAGCTGTGGCTTCCACTTGGGCCTTCAAGAATGAGGCCTCTGTTGAACAGATTTGCAAGGCTGCAACTTGGTCTTCGCTTCATACTTTTTCCAAATTTTACAAATTTGACACCTTTGCTTCATCGGAGGCTATTTTTGGGAGAAAGGTTCTTCAGGCAGTGGTTCCTTCTGTATAAAGAGTCTGCCTATCCCTCCCGTCATCCGTGTACTTTTGCTTTGGTATTGGTATCCCAGAAGTAATGATGACCCGTGGACTGATCACACTTAACAGAAGAAAACATAATTTATGCTTACCTGATAAATTCCTTTCTTCTGTAGTGTGATCAGTCCACGGCCCGCCCTGTTTTTAAGGCAGGTAAATATTTTTTAATTTATACTCCAGTCACCACTTCACCCTTGGATTTTCCTTTCTCGTTGGTCCTTGGTCGAATGACTGGGAGTGACGTAGAGGGGAGGAGCTATATGCAGCTCTGCTGGGTGAATACTCTTGCACTTCCTGTAGGGGAGCAGTTAATATCCCAGAAGTAATGATGACCCGTGGACTGATCACACTACAGAAGAAAGGAATTTATCAGGTAAGCATAAATTATGTTTTTATCCACTGCACACTTGTATAATATATAGGGTCCTTGTATTATTTAAACAAAATTTTAAACGCTGACCCATAAATTACGTTTGAATCTCAATATGTATATTGTCGCACTGCATTCCCCTGTCGGAGGTATATTATATTACTTAACCCGAATGTGGGGTTCACTATTAGAGTAAAGGTGAACACCACAGTTGGTGCGATACACTATTGGTAAGTTAGCAAGGGGATAAGCTTGACGATAAATAACACCATAATTTTGCGATTGGTTCAAAGTGGTCACAACAGTTCTATATACATTGTACCTCTACGCTAAGTTAAAAAGTTAAAGAAAATAGGGCATGTGAACTACCCCCCCTTAACATGTTTCGCCGTTACAATTTTCGGCTTTTTCAAGTTATGTTTTAATTTTGTGCTAGTAGCCACCTTTTGGAACAGGTAATGTTCTTATTACAGGGAGACAGAAGTGCTATAAAGTGCAACCATCCTTTTGTCTAGAGGGTTCTTTTCCGCCTAGGCATTATTTTGCAATTCCCATTTGCACAAGCACTCTACCCCGAACACATTATTATAATAGGGCATCCCTTTCAATCTGTGTAGTGCTATTGCAATTTCTTTATGTACAAATATTAAAAAGTTAGTGGTGCCCTCTAGTGCTTTTGCTAATGTATTACATTGTTGGAAAACTGCTGCCATATAGTCCTGCAGGCACGTGCACACTTCTGAGCTTACCTTCCTGCTGTTCAACAAAGGATAACAAGAAAATTATAATAGAAGAAAATTGGAAAGTTGATTTAAATTGTCTTCTCTATCTGAATCTTGAAAGAAAAAAAACATCTTTCCAATTTATTTGATCAAGTTTACATTGTTTGCTTTGTATACTCTATTAGAGCATACGTAGATTGGCTCAGAACAATGAGTGTCCTGAGCACAATATGGCAGCCGTGTTTGTGATAATATTTTTATCAATGTTATACATTGGTGAGCATTATAGGGCCTGTAACTAATTGCAAATTAGTCCTGTTAAATAAAAGATTCTATAGTTAAAGGACCAGTAAACACAGTTGATTTGCATAATCAACAAATGCATGATAAAAAGACAATGCAATAGCACTTAGGGGCTGATTTAACAATGTCCGCCGCACATTGATAAATGCCGACAGCATACGCTGTCTGCATTTATCATTGCACAAGCATTTCTAGTGAAATGCTTGAGCAATCCCGCCCCCTGCACATTTACGGCCAATCGTCCGCTAGCAGGGGTTGTCAATCAACCCGATCGGGTGGATTGCTGTCCGCTGCCTCAGAGGTGGCGGACGAGTTAAGGAGTAGCGGTCTTAAGACCACTGCTACTTAACCTATGTTTCCGGCAAGCCTGAAGACTCTCGCGGAAACAGGAGCATTCGGCCTTAATAAATTGGCCTCTTAGTCTGAACTTTTCAATGAGTAGTAAATTTGTTTTCTGACGAATTTCAGTTATGTCTATTGCCCCTTGTATTATGTGACAGCCATTAGCCAATTGCAAATGCATATACGTATATTCTATGAATTCTGCATATGCTCAGTAGGAGCTGGTGACTCAAAGTGTAAATATAAAGACTGTGCACATTTTGTTAATGGAAGTAAATTATAAAGTTGTTTAAAATTGCACGCTCCGATTCATTAAACTTTAACTTTTACTTGAGTTTCCCTTTAAGCATGCTTCTTATATCAAGGTTTTTAGAGCCTTAGTTAGAGAGGGAGAACTCAGGTGATATAGTTTAATTTAAAAAGTGTTTTATAGTACTATAAATGGAATAAAGCAATTGTGTCTTTGGTAATAAATTGAAGAACAAGTTGGAGTCTTTCCCTATATTGAAACAGATATTTTAGCAATTCCCATTCCTTATAAAATTGCAGGGTGGTATGGATCATAAACATTGATGGAGTGCTATACATACTGCTTGCATGTCTGCATTTTATTGTGTTTGTGTACACTACACTATTCATGTGGGATAGCACAGATCCATAATTTCTCTCTTGTAATGTAATATATTTCTAATGGGACCCACACTAAAATTCCTGATGAAGTCTCTTGAGTGCAAAGACGATGGAGCGCAAATATTCTGCTTTGCTATACACCTTGCATGTCTTTTTTAATGCGCAATATCAGGTTACAACAGTTAATACCTGCTTTTCTAAGGGTTAAACACAACCAACAACTTGTAATAAGAGCACAATAAGCGCACTACTACTGCTTCCTATTGACAGTATAAAAAAACTGTTTGGTTAAACATTTTAGCTAACTACTGATACTTTATGTTCTAATTTTTTTGTATTATTTTCCCTATATTGTTTGTCCTGATGTTGCCTTCTCTAAGCTTTCTATCTGTTTAACATCCCTTCAAGCAATGTGCATAAGTACAATGGGGGGGGAAGCTTCTTTGTATAATTAAAATGCGTATGTTTATAATAGTTACCTGTCCTGCTTTTGTGAATGGGGCAGGTTGTGTTTTTGTGCTCAGCTCTTTGTCAGCACTTAGTGATGCCTCTTACAATGGAAATGAGAAAACCTTGATGGTAACAAGGGGTGAGACAGTATAGTGCTATGTAAAATCTACATTTCAGCACAAATGTCAATTGACTTTTAATTGTACTGTGTTCACAAAAAGGTTCAAAAGACATTGTGTTAAATGGACACTTCCCCTAATAATCAGTTACATTATCTGTAGAAAACCATCACAAATCCCATCTATTCTGCCCAGTAACGTATGAAATACTTTATTACTCCTGAGATTTCCAGTGATATTCATAGAGCTTTGGTTTGCCATATCACAAAAGTACAAACAATCTCATTTAGCAAATGGTGGTGGGACAAGGTTCTCAGGTAGGGAACCTGCCCTAGTTTTCTGATGCCTATTTATTATAGCACTAGCAAGAAATTGTGCGGCTCTTCTGCAGTCTGTCACTCGCCCTGAATGACTTGCAACTGCTGCTTCTTAACAAACTGTTTGCAGACTCGCATGAACAAGACTGCACTGCAAGGGCTTCAAGATTTTACTAGAAATAGCAGTTTTGCTAACACCAATGTATAGTAAAATTATTTTATTCAAAACTGAAAAGCACTGGTGTGTATTTCAATTTTGCTGGATTATCTGTTTAAAGCTTATCTTGGTTTTGAAATAAATGGGAAGTGTACTTTGTGCAAAGCTGGCCTGAGGGGTAAAAGTTAAACAACTCCCCAGATCTGTTGTTAAACAAATGCCCAACAATTTTTTTTTTTTTACTTCATTCAATTTAAAGGGACACTGAATCCAATTTTTTTCTTTTGTGATTCAGATAGAGCATGCAATTTTTAAGCAACTTTCTAATTTACTCCTATTATCATTATTTCTTTGTTCTCTTGCTATCTTTATTTGAAAAAGAAGGCATCTAAGCTTTTTTTTTGTTGTTGTTCAGACTCTGGACAGCACTTTTTTATTGGTGGATGAATTTATCCATCAATCAGCAAGAACAACCCAGGTTGTTCACCAAAAATGGGCCGGCATCAAAACTTACATTCTTGCATTTCAAATAAAGATACCAAGAGAATGAGGACATTTTGATAATGTGAGTAAATTAGAAAGTTGCTTAAAATGTCATGCTCTATTTGAATCGCTAAAGAAAAAATTTGGGTTCAGTGTCCTTTTAATTCTTAAAGCATACCTAGGTAGGTTGTGTGCACGTCTGGAGCACTGTATGATTGCTGCCATCTAGTGCTATAAGTATGTAAGTTTTTTTTGGTGTTTTTTTTTTTAAAATTTAACACTATCTGAACCGTGAAAATAAAATTTGGTTTTATGTCCCTTTTTAAAGGGACAGTATACACCAATTTTCATATAACTGCATGTAATAGACACTACTATAAAGAGGAATATGCACATTTACTGATCTAAAACCTTTTAAAACTTACTTTAGAAGCTCCCTATTTAGCTTTATTGATGAAGAGAGGGCTGAGAGCGGAGCCTCCCCTGCATATGAAAAGACCCATTATACAAACAGTAGTATACATCTTCAATTTTGGTGCTTGGTTAGGAGTCTGAAAATCAGCACAATGTTATTTAAAAATAGGCAAAACTATACATTTAAAAAAAACTAACAAAAAAAAAAAAAATACCAGATGGGCTGTATAAATGGATCATCTACAAAACATTTATGGAAAGAAAAATCTAGTGTACAATGTCCCTTTAAGTATGTTTATCTAGTCTACTTTGCTGTGTCAGGTCAGATGTACATGAGCTCCAACGCTTATCTAAGCAATCAGGGTAGTTGTTGCAGTAATGTAAACTACAGGCTACACTCCTGATTCTATGCTGTAAAATTGTAGAGTTTTTTTTTTTTCAATAACCTTTAAAGGGCCACTAAACCCAAAATCTTTCTTTCATGATTCAGATAGAGAATAGAAATTTAAACAACATTACAATTTACTTCCATTATTTATTTTGCTTCATTTTTTAAATATCCTTAGTTGAAGAAAAAGCAATGCACATGGTGAGCCAATCACACGATGCTTCTCTGTGCAGCAACCAATCAGCAGCTAGTGAGCATATCTAGATATGCTTTTCATCAAAGAATATCAAGAGAATAAAACAAATTAGATAATATAAGTAAATTAGAAAGATGTTTAAAATTGCATTCTCTCTCTAAATCATAAAAGAAAAAATGTGGGTGGCATGTCCCTTTAAGTTTGCTGTCATTTTAACATGTAGATTAATGCACAAATACATTTGGTTCATTGGTGCAGTATAAAAATAAAGTGGTTCTGTTAGGGTTTGTGCTGCTATTATATAACATTACTAGACTAGAGTCTATAGAACTCTATAAATAGGTGCTGAGACAAAGTAAATAAACTTGTTCTTCCATCATTGTGACATTTACATTGCCAAGTCTCTTGAGTTGTTTTGCAACTATAGTTTTTATAAAAGTAAAAATCTTTACATGTTAATAAAAAATATTTACTATCACTATTTATGTTGTGTAATCTCCTGTGCTATAATAAATTACCTGCTATTAAAGGGTATTTATTGAGACGGTTACAATTAGTAGGTGATGGTTCCTTTTTTTTTTTTTTTTTTTTTATGTAGATCAGCAGAGATCCGTTCTTACGAAATGCCCTTACCAGAATGTCCTATGGCAGCTTTTCTCGACTTGTGGAAGTTTTTACCAACCAGGCAGAGGTGTCGGCTGAAGAAGATGGAGCATCTGTGAGCTCTGAACTGACAAAGATAGCTCTGACCATGGAGTTAACCAGAAAAGTGGCTGGAATCAACACCTACCCTGTGCAAACACTTATGGGCTACAGCATGCAATACATGGACATGTTTGTACCGTGGCTACAGGAACAAGGCGGCTGGGTATAAAGAGTTCTCATTGTTTTATTATTATTGTTGTTCATTTCTCTTCCAACTACACATTCTTCACATGGAAGGGACTACATCAGGGTGCATTGAAACAGTTCAGTTCTTAATTGTAAATTGCTTCATCTTCAGATACAAAGTTACTACAAGACCCACAAAAAATGAATGCTTAATTTAGCTTGGGTCATGATAATCTGGGGGAGGGGGTAGCTAAGCAACTTTTGAGAGTGCTTGTATTTCTGACAAATTCAGTTGTGCTTCCTTCTGTTTTATAGTTGGTATTCTGTCTAGACATTGTGCACTTTACTGTATAACAGAACAGTGTAGTAAAGTAACGTTTCACTCTCCTGTCAATGAAAATTGGTATTCTGAGTAAGTTGTTCACAGTACAGTGTATAATGGAGAAAACCTTGCATAGCCTCATTATTTAACTGACCAAGCACACAGCTTCTCTTAATACAATTTAAAAAAAAAAGTTTTCAATTTACTATTATCAAATATGCTTCATTCTCTTGTTATTCTTTATTGATAAATAATCTATACAGGTAGTGTGCACATGCCTGAAGAACTACATGACAGCAAATAGTGCTGCCATTTAGTACTCTTGCTAATGTGTAACATTTTGTTCAAAACTGCTGCCATGCAGGACTTGCAGTCAGCATTTATCAAGCTTTGTTTTGCTTCCCTGTCCTGTTCTCCAACTCTTAGGTAGAGAGTTTCAATCTCCCTGGTTTCTTCCGACTGGGGAGATTGACAGCAACTGCCTGCGCATGATTGGCTGTGCGCGGGCAGGGTTGTGCGTGTGCGCAATGGTAAATGCGGTCAGCAGATTGCTTCCCACTAGAGGAGAAGCTGGGCAGACGGGCGAATGTCCATGTCCACCTGTGTTTGTTAAAAAGCAGGGACATAAGCTCAGGAGCGTGCACATGTCTGCAGCACTATGGGCTCAAATTTATCAAAGAATAACAAAGAAACAAAGAAAAATTGATAATAGACGTAAATGGGAAAGATGTTTAAAATTGTATGCTCCATTAATCGTGAAAGACAAATCTGGGGTTTTGTGTTCCTTTTTAATGTTAACATGATGCCCTCAGAGACATTAAAAAATATATGCAAAGTGCTTACAGTTTTCTTTTAGGATTCTGTTGTAAAGAGTAGCCACCTGAAAGCATTATTTAAACATACAATCAATGCAGAAATCTTCCTGTACATATACTGCATCACAAAAAAGTTGGGCTCATATTTAAAGTGATTCTAAAGTAACTTGATATGCTTAACGTGATGTGTAAGGAGAAAGCAAAATAGGGTAACTTTCATTCAACAATATCTTCGAAATCGCATATTTTCGAAAAACAAACTACTTTTTATTTGTGTATACCCTCCTCCATTCCTCCGCCCTCAAAGCATCGGCTTTTAGATGTTATAATGACAAATCAGTGTTTATCCAATCCTAGCTTGCCCCCTTTGACTTCCATTGAGTCAGTAGCTTTTTTTCCCCCAAGCAATTCTCAAACCTGGGCGTTCTTACTGACTCGATGGATGCCAAAGGGGGCATGCTAGGATTAAATTTACTTGCATGTTTTTTACCTGCCTTACCTGTTGCCTATACTTGTCTGGCGGTCTGATCCACCGCATTGGCTACGGCACTCCGTGCTTGCTATTCTGAGGAACTGTTTGCTAAAGTTTTTCTTCCCCCGTCCGCTACCTGTTAGCGTTTTCTGTCGGAGGACTTCATTTCCGGATCAACAGTGTTGTCTGCAAGCTGCGTAAGCTCTTCTTTCCCTCTATAGGATTGGATAAACACTGATTTATTATTATAACCACTAAAAGCCGATGGTTTGCGGGTGGAGGGTATAAAAAAATAAAATTAGTTTTTATATGCAATCCTGTTAAGCATAATCAAGTAACTTTACAATCACTTTGAAACTTGTAATGTGCTTTAGATATACTACACTGCGTGTGTATTCCTTAGCTAAGTTCCTCAGATATGGATACAGACCATAAAAGTGTCAATGTTCTGCTAATTTGGTGTACAGGGTACTTAAAGTGATAGTAAAGTTAAAATGTAACTTCCACGATTCAGAAGTGAATATAAGTGTCTCAAAATGATGTGCTCTCTTATCAAATCGACTTAGTTCTTTTGATGTCCTTTTTTGAAAAGTGCATGTACACATCCTTAGCAGTGGTAATGCACTACTGGAAGCTAGTTAGTGATTGGTGGCTAAACACTTCTCTTGTCGTTGGCTCACCAAATGTGTTCAGCTAGCTCTCAGTAGAGCATCACTGCTATAGGGCTAAATTTAACTATGTGGTTAACCCCTTTGCAAGATAGTTAAAAGCAAGCAGAAACAAATGTCCCTTTAAAATTGAATTCTTCATAAAATGTTTAGTTACACAAAGTAAAAAAAAAACAACTTCTTTGTAACATACCTTTTTATTTATTTTACCTGCTTTTTTTATTTAACTCAGAGGATAGAATGTATTATTTATTAGCATATAATACTCTGCTTGCAAAAGAAGTTTGTCTATCTCAGGAGTGTTTTAGTTCAGCACGCTGTGGGACACAATGGGACATTATACAGTTATTACTTTTATATAAAAATTGTGCTTCTCCCACATTCCCTGATAGGCTGAAAAGCAAATTCTGTAACCTAGGTTTTTGTTTAATTAGCTGAAATATGCATGGGCTGGAAGATTTAAAGGGATATTCCAGCCAAAATTGGAAACCACATGGGTGCATTTCGGTATTTAACAGAAGCAATTTTGTAATATACATGCATTAGCAAAAATGCTTCTAATAAAAGCTATAGCTGTTTTTAAAAGTGTATTTAAGTATGCACCGTGCACCAGCATTTTAAGCACAGCACTTGCTCAGAGAGCCTAAGGTGCTTATACCATCTGGTAATGACTTAATTTGTTCATTGCTGACATGGTACAGGCCCCAGTGATTATCTGCACAGCTGCATTATTTAAAATGTGGGTGCAGTGACAATATCTAGCTATGCTTCACATGCACGTGCAGAGAAAAATGTTAACACTAAAACAGTGATAGCTTTTAATGAAGCATTTTTTGTAATTAATGTATGTGCATTTAAATTTTGACTGGAATGTCCCTTTAAGATTAAACAAATACATTAAGCCGCATTTGAGCAAAGGGATATTCTCATGTACATACCCAAAGACCCTGCTGTATACTGTAAAAGGGCATATATACAGTGCCTAAGACATGACCCATGCATGCTCATCATATTTTCCTTGCCCTGGTTTTGCATGACATGGCATTTATACATTTAAAGGGAGACTATGCCTAAAAAAACACACACACACACACACACACTTACTAGTCAGGGAAAACTTACTTGAGCACTCAATGTTAAACATAGGAAGGAGTTAAATTGACCGCTGCAATTTTTTTACTTTGTTTTATTGGTCTCCATTTTTAAAAAGGTTGGAGTATTCATGTATCTGGAGCTCTATATGATAGGTTTGCAAGAATGCTTTTACCAATGTCCTACATTTTATACAAACGCTGCTGCCATCAAGTGCCCAAAAACGTTCTCTCAAAACTTCTTATATAGTGCATTAGATACCTAGATATTCCCTGCAACATAAAATACATCAATAATTAATTAAATCTGATAGAAGTCAATTGGAAACTTTTTTTAAAATGTCATGCTCTGTCTGAAGCGTTTAGTAGGAGAAGGAATATGAAATTTGCAGGTTGACCGGCTTTTCTTTGGGCTGGGGAAAAAACACAATTTTCAGAGGTAAATTGCAAGAAAAGCAGGCAAAATAATGAAAGCATATTCCATATTCTGCTGCATAATTAAACATTTATAGGGAATTCAAATTCTGTGTTTAAAGAGACATTTAACACTAAATACATTATTTGGTACATCCATTGATGTGCCTCCCTCTATTAATGGCTGCTGCTGCATTGAAATCAATTATTCAATCCATTCCAGTGTTGATGTGTTTGCACATGTTCTGCAACTCTCCCTCAGATGTCTGCAGGCGAAACCTAGGTTCCAAAAACGTGGCATCCATAATTAGTCAGGCGCAGGAAATGTATTTAGTGTTTAAAGGACATTAAACACCTTTAGATGGTAATATAAAATCATAAATTGTGTATCTATAAAAAAAACTCTGCCATATACTTTCATTATTTATTTTGTCCCCTTTTCCTGTAATTCTATTCTGAAATTGTGAGCTTTTCAGTTCCTGTTAGAAATGGAAGTGCAGAAAACTGTTATATTCCTCGCTGCCATTGGCTGCACACTCTAGTGACCTATTTATAATTGTCCCTAATTGGCCACAGCAGAGAAGGTAACCTTAGTTACAACATGGCAGCGCCCATTGTTTTATAGACACTAAAACTTTACACTTATTTTGTCAATGTTTAACAGCTAATGAAACTTTTAAAAATACTACATGTATGCTCAGACTAATATTTTCTTTGAATTCTTAAGTATGCCTAACATTTGTTTAGTGTTTAATGTCCCCTTTTATAAAATGTAGTTTGATATTTGTCATTTTTGGAACTACCTATTGTGTGCTTTTTTTTTCTAATTGTATTGTTTGTATTTTGTTATAGGAAAATATTGTTTCTCATACAGATATACCAGATCTCCAGATAGACTGAAGAGCCTCAAACTACAGTCTACCTCCAGGCTGCATGAGACAGGAAGTTAAATAAGTGTTGTCTTCCCAATATCCAGCATACGCTATTTAATTTTTATATCTCACTACTGTTTTGATAACAAGAAGAAAAAAAAAACTCTTGTCTCTACCAGCCATGAAATTGTGACTATATACTTGCCAGAAGTATTTGGCATAAGCAAAAGGTAGTGGACAAGTGAGCCCTCCGTGCTCCTCAACTTCAGGAAAAAAGTATAAAAGAAGATTGCAATGATGTGAATTTTTAATACTGATTTTTGTTTTAAATATTTTTTTTAATTATGTAAATCAAAATTTGAATTGTGTCATTAATATAACCGTTACATTTTAAAGGAGTTATTTATAGTAATGGTTTAAAAAAACTAAAAAAAAGTGTTTTGTTGATGTCATTTGTTATTGGAGACCCTTGTGATACCTAATAGACCAGCGTATTCCACCAATGTGGATAGCATGCCTTTATTACAGTGTAGCCTATATTTATTAAATAAGAAATGAAGTGGCGTTTGGGGCAAAGAGAATCAGGGCTTTTTTGCAATAAGTATAAAAGTATATTTATAAAGTAGTTTTTAACCTATCAATGATGCTATTTTTAATTGATGTTGCAATGTAATGTTTTTAGCTTTCTGTATAGTACACTGTGATTTAGTACTTTTCATATTCCTCAAATATCAGAGACTTCCATACCAGACTGCTGTGATTAGTGATCCGTCAGGTGGTAAGAGAGCCACATTTTCCCAACTTACTGCCACTATTTGCCCAGATCTTTTCTCCTACTATTAGAGGGATATGTCAGTAGCCAGTATGCTGGAGCTGTGCAATGCCAGGTACATTTTAACATCAGATTGGTACAACGTGCATGTACCAGGTGTGTGATCTCTGTATTAATAAGGGCACTAATTTGTAGGTACTCTATGTGCATGAAGAGTACCTACTAATTACCAGAGAGATTAGCCCCATGCATGTAGTGCTGATCCTGGCATATGCTATACTGCTGCCATACACCTCCAGTCATGCCACTTTTTATTTTATTATGGAACCTTCCCAAATGCTCTTTCTTAAAAATCCAGAAATACTGATGGGTGCATACTCCTTGTTCAATGCAGTTGAGTGGCACATGCTCAAGATATATTAGAAAACAATGCATATAGTTATGCCAAGTAGCCCCAGTTGTTTTAATATGAATTATACTAATCATGTAAGGATTGTAAGTATTATTTGACATCCGTTAAGGATACCCATAGCAAAACAAATCCCTTTTGCAGAAGTAGAGTAATTCTCTTTATCCTTCTGTAGCTCTCCCTTTGAGAAAAAACATCTTTAAACTGATATAGCTACTCAAGATTGCCACATCATAGAGTATAAGTAATATTTGCTACAGGGCAGTTATGTGATGATGCAAATGTATGCAATAAGGAGATCAAACACTGTAGTTGTTTGTGCATTACATTTCTGAATCCCATGTTCTGGATGACAATGTAGATTAATATACTAAAAGAGAGTACTTTCTGCACATATTTTATATTTTTATAGTACAAAAAGGGTTTCGGTCATTATGTCACAGTGCTAGCCTAGTGTTTTTCTCTTATTAATTTGAATAGCATAGGTCACATCACACATATGCATAGATGTTCATAAGAAATACTATTAATGTAGCAGTCATCAGACACTACTTTTACTAATGGCAGTAACAGCAAAACACTACATAAACTGTAATAAAGAATTTTGCTGTTCTACCAGTGGAAAAGTTTACAGATAAAATAATATCTGCCCCTAATTATCTGTGACCCGAGTGTGCATTTTGGTTTAGAGCTTTGATTGTGCCATGAAGACAGATGCTCCCTGTTCTTATTGCACTGATATTCAGAAGACATAATTTAAGCACTGAATTGTATACTGTGTTTTATATAGCTATTGTGAAGTCTGTTGTTTTTTTTTTTTTTTTTTTTTTTTTTATTGTTTTCTATAACTGATTCCTGAACTATAAAGCTGGTCTTTATTAAATCTACAGACTTGCACTAAACTGGTTAAGCTCTGGCAACAGGATTGTCAAATGTTCCTTAACTTGAATTCTGCATACGTGCAGTGTATTCAATAAGGCCTTAATATCATCTGTAAGAATATATGGCAATGATGGACTACAAAAATGTGTGATCGATGCCAAATAAAATCTTGTATATAAAACATGCAAAGGTATTATTATTATTTTTATTTTTTGTAAATATAAATTTATAATGGTGATGATCCAAGATATAGCATAATTGTATAACTCAAAGCTTAATTTAACTGTAAAATAGAGGTTGTGAGAGGCTACTAGTCCTTACTATTGGGAATTCAGTACCAGGCCACCAGGAGGAGGCAAAGACACCCTACACCATACATTTGAATCCCACCCACTACCTGTACCCACAGTCTTTTCTTTGCTTCTCCAAGGAGCAGGTGAAAGCTTGAGGTGCTGAATAAGGTGTTTTGTTTTTTACCCCTTATTCCCTTCATAAGATGAAACTTTGAAAAAAGGGCTTAGGAAAGTACTGGGCTGAATAATATAAGTCTTCTGTGGAAGTCTTTAGTCTCAAGCCTGCTGTAGGTGTTGCTGTGACTGGTCCTTCAGCCTCCAGCTTCTCCTGTTAGTTACAGTACTATAGGGGCTGTATACTGTATGCAGAGTTTTGCAGCTGGGTAGGCTCACTGGAGGGCTGAAAGCTCTGGTAAATACTTTCTTCCTGACAGTCTATCCGTAGGTAAATATAGTTATGTATAGCATAGCCAGAGGACATTTCTTTAAGTCAACACAGTGCAGTGGGTTAATAGTTACTATACTGTGTGAGGGTGTAGTGTTTGTACTGTAGTGTGGACAAGTTAGACTGCTATTCAGAGGGTTCATTTTTATTTCTGGAAGTGTTAACTTCATGTGGCTAGTCCATCTGATAGGTAATCATGTCCTTAAAGGGACAGTAAAGTCATAATTAGACATTTAAGATTTAGACAATGTTAAACAACTTTCCAATTTACTTCTATTTAATTTGCTTCCTTCTCTTGTTATTCTTTGCTGAAAGGTTTATCTAGGTAAGCCCAGGAGCAGGAAAGACCCTAGGTTCTAGCTGCTGATGGTGGCTGCATATATGTACTGATAGTCATTGGCTCACCCATGTGTTCAGTTAGAAACAAGTAGTGCATTGCTGCTCTTTCAACAAATGATACCAATAGAATGAAAAACATTTGATAATAGAAGTAAACTGGAAAGTTGTTTAACATTGTAGGTTCTACCAAAATCCAAGAAAGAAAATTTTGGGTTTCATGTCCCTTTAACGCTTCCCTATATTTATTTAGCGCTGTGCCTTTACTCAGTTAGATTTGGTTATAATGCATTGTAGTGGCGCACGGGGGGGGTACATTATTTTTGCTCCTTTGTTGCAGCTTTGTGCGCTTGCTCCTTCTCCCTTTCATTAAGTCAGACACTCCAATTTTGGCTCTGTACTATAGTGTGTATAAAGAGTGAGTAAGGTGCTCTGCACGAGGAGCTAAGGGGGGGGTAGTTTTTGGCAGTTATCTGACTAGTATTTCTCTAATATCCTTTATATAGGTCAAATTTTTGGAACACATGTATGTATTACATACATTGTTATCTGTTAGCAGTCTGACTTGTTACCACTATGCGTATCTAGCCTCAACACTTGAGTCTGTACAGCTAATATTCCTCTGTCTCTGTCCTCCTTTTCTCCTACATTGGTGTGTCCGGTCCACGGCTTCATCCTTACTTGTGGGATATTCTCTTCCCTTACAGGAAATGGCAAAGAGACACACAGCAAAAGCTGTCCATATAGCCCCTCCTCTGGCTCCGCCCCCCAGTCATTCTCTTTGCCGCTCTGAACAAGTAGCATCTCCACGGGGATGGTAAAGAGTTTGTGGTGTTAGTTGTAGTTTTCTCTTACTTGGTGTATTCAGTCCACGGATTCATCCTTACTTGTGGGATATTCTCAATCCCTACAGGAAGTGGCAAAGAGAGCACACAGCAAAGCTGTCCATATAGCTCCCCTCAGGCTCCGCCCCCCCAGTCATTCTCTTTGCCGCTCTAACAAGTAGCATCTCCACGGGGGTGGTAAAGAGTATGTGGTGTTAGATTTGTAGTTTTATTTCTTCAATCAAGAGTTTGTTATTTTAAAATAGTGCCGGTTTGTACTATTTACTCTGAGGCAGAAAGTGATGAAGATTTCTGCTGAGAGGAAAAAGATTTTAGCATGTTGTAACTAAAATCCATTGCTGTTCCCACACAGGACTGTTGAGTACCGGAGAACTTCAGTTGGGGGGAACAGTTTGCAGGCTTAACTGCTTAAGGTATGCTCAGTCATTTTTTTCTAACAAGACCTGGTATTGCTAGAAGACTGGTAGAAATCCCCATGTGGAAAGGTAAGCCATTTTCTGAGACTCAGTATAGAAGGATGGCTTAGTTTACAGGGCTTAAATCACTGGTGGACACTGTTATGGGTAAAATCGATTATTTCTTTCATGTAATTAGCAAGAGTCCATGAGCTAGTGACGTATGGGATATACATTCCTACCAGGAGGGGCAAAGTTTCCCAAACCTCAAAATGCCTATAAATACACCCCTCACCACACCCACAAATCAGTTTTACAAACTTTGCCTCCCATGGAGGTGGTGAAGTAAGTTTGTGCTAGATTCTTCGTTGGTATGTGCTTCGCAGCAGGCTGGAGCCCGGTTTTCCTCTCAGTGTGCAGTGAATGTCAGAGGGATGTGAAGAGAGTATTGCCTATTTGAATTCAATGATCTCCTTCTACGGGGTCTATTTCATAGGTTCTCTGTTATCGGTCGTAGAGATTCATCTCTTACCTCCCTTTTCAGATCGACGATATACTCTTATATATACCATTACCTCTACTGATTCTCGTTTCAGTACTGGTTTGGCTTTCTACTACATGTAGATGAGTGTCCTGGGGTAAGTAAGTCTTATTTTTGTGACACTCTAAGCTATGGTTGGGCACTTTTATATAAAGTTCTAAATATATGTGTTTAAACATTTATTTGCCTTGATTCAGGATGTTCAACATTCCTTATTTCAGACAGTCAGTTTCATTATTTGGGATAATGCATATGAATAATCTATTTTTCTTACCTTAAAAATTTGAACTTTTTTCCTGTGGGCTGTTAGGCTCGCGGGGGCTGAAAACGCTTCATTTTATTGCGTCATTCTTGGCGCGGACTTTTTTGGCGCAAAATTTTTCTTTGTCATTTCCGGCGTCATACTTGTCGCCGGAAGTTGCGTAATTTTTTTTGACGTTTTTGCGCCAAAAATGTCGGCGTCACCGGATGTGGCGTCATTTTTGGCGCTTAAAGCATTTAGGCGCCAAATAATGTGGGCGTCTTTTTTGGCGTTAAAAAATATGGGCGTCATTATTGTCTCCACATTATTTAAGTTTCATTGTTTATTTGCTTCTGCTTGCTAGAAGCTTGTTCATTGGCATTTTTTCCCATTCCTGAAACTGTCTTTTAAGGAATTTGATCAATTTTGCTTTATATGTTGTTTTTTCTATTACATATTGCAAGATGTCTCAGATTGACCCTGATTCAGAAGATACTTCTGGAAAATTGCTGCCTGATGCTGGATCTGCCAAAGTTAAGTGTATTTGTTGTAAACTTGTGGTAACTGTTCCTCCAGCTGTTGTTTGTAATGAATGTCATGACAAACTTGTTAATGCAGATAATATTTCCTTAAGTAATGTTCCATTACCTGTTGCTGTTCCATCAACATCTAATATTCAGGGTGTTCCTGTTAACATAAGAGATTTTGTTTCTAAATCTATTAAGAAGGCTATGTCTGTTATTCCTCCTTCTAGTAAACGTAAAAGGTCTTTTAAAACTTCTCATTTTTCAGATGAATTTTTAAATGAACATCATTCTGATTCTGATAATGATTCTTCTGGTTCAGAGGATTCTGTTTCAGAGGTTGATACTGATAAATCCTCATATTTATTTAAAATGGAATTTATTCATTCTTTGCTTAAAGAAGTCTTAATTGCATTAGAAATAGAGGAATCTGGTCCTCTTGATACTAAATCTAAACGTTTGAATACGGTTTTTAAACCTCCTGTAGTTATTCCAGAGGTTTTTCCCGTCCCTGATGCTATTTCTGAAGTAATTTCCAGGGAATGGAATAATTTGGGTAATTCATTTACTCCTTCCAAACGGTTTAAGCAATTATATCCTGTGCCATCTGACAGATTAGAGTTTTGGGACAAAATCCCTAAGGTTGATGGGGCTATCTCTACTCTTGCTAAACGTACTACTATTCCTACGGCAGATAGTACTTCCTTTAAGGATCCTTTAGATAGGAAAATTGAATCCTTTCTAAGAAAAGCTTACTTATGTTCAGGTAATCATCTTAGACCTGCTATATCTTTAGCGGATATTGCTGCAGCTTCAACTTTCTGGTTGGAAGCTTTAGCACAACAAGTAACAGATCATAATACTCATAGCATTGTTAATCTTCTTCAACATGCTAATAATTTTATTTGTGATGCCATCTTTGATATCATTAGGGTTGATGTCAGGTATATGTCTTTAGCTATTTTAGCTAGAGGAGCTTTATGGCTTAAAACTTGGAATGCTGATATGTCTTCTAAGTCAACTTTGTTTTCCCTTTCTTTCCAGGGTAATAAATTGTTTGGTTCACAGTTGGATTCTATTATTTCAGCTGTTACTGGGGGAAAAGGAACTTTTTTACCACAGGATAAAAAATCTAAAGGTAAATTTAGGTCTGCTAATCGTTTTCGTTCCTTTCGTCACAATAAGGAACAAAAGCCTGATCCTTCCCCTACAGGAGCGGTATCAGTTTGGAAACCATCTCCAGTCTGGAATAAATCCAAGCCTTTTAGAAAGCCAAAGCCAGCTCCCAAGTCCACATGAAGGTGCGGCCCTCATTCCAGCCCAGCTGGTAGGGGGCAGATTACAATTTTTCAAAGAGATTTGGATCAATTCGATTCACAATCTTTGGATTCAGAACATTGTTTCACAAGGGTACAGAATAGGCTTCAAGATAAGGCCTCCTGCAAGAAGATTTTTTCTTTCCCGTGTCCCAATAAATCCAGTGAAGGCTCAAGCATTTCTGAAATGTGTTTCAGATCTAGAGTTGGCTGGAGTAATTATGCCAGTTCCAGTTCTGGAACAGGGGCTGGGGTTTTACTCAAATCTCTTCATTGTACCAAAGAAGGAGAATTCCTTCCGACCAGTTTTGGATTTAAAAATATTGAATCGTTATGTAAGGATACCAACATTCAAAATGGTAACTATAAGGACTATTATGCCTTTTGTTCAGCAAGGGCATTATATGTCCACAATAGATTTACAAGATGCATATCTGCATATTCCGATTCATTCAGATCACTATCAGTTTCTGAGATTCTCTTTCCTAGACAAGCATTACCAGTTTGTGGCTTTGCCGTTTGGCCTAGCAACAGCTCCAAGGATTTTTACAAAGGTTCTCGGTGCCCTTCTATCTGTAATCAGAGAACAGGGTATTGTGGTATTTCCTTATTTGGACGATATCTTGGTACTTGCTCAGTCTTCACATTTAGCAGAATCTCATACGAATCGACTTGTATCGTTTCTTCGAGAACATGGTTGGAGGATCAATTTACCAAAGAGTTCGTTGATTCCTCAGACAAGGGTAACCTTTTTAGGTTTCCAGATAGATTGTGTCCATGACTCTGTCCCTGACGGACAAGAGACGTCTAAAATTGGTTTCAGCTTGTCGAAACCTTCAGTCTCAATCATTCCCTTCGGTAGCCTTATGCATGGAAATTCTAGGTCTTATGACTGCTGCATCGGACGCGATCCCCTTTGCTCGTTTTCACATGCGACCTCTTCAGCTCTGTATGCTGAACCAGTGGTGCAGGGATTATACAAAGATATCTCAATTAATATCTTTAAAGCCGATTGTAAAACACTCTCTGACGTGGTGGACAGACCACCATCGTTTAGTTCAGGGGGCTTCTTTTGTTCTTCCAACCTGGACTGTGATCTCAACAGATGCAAGTCTGACAGGTTGGGGAGCTGTATGGGGGTCTCTGACAGCACAAGGGGTTTGGGAATCTCAGGAGGCGAGATTACCAATCAACATTTTGGAACTCCGTGCAATTTTCAGAGCTCTTAAGTCGTGGCCTCTTCTAAAGAGAGAGTCGTTCATTTGTTTCCAGACGGACAATGTCACAACCGTGGCATATGTCAATCATCAAGGAGGGACTCACAGTCCTCTGGCGATGAAAGAAGTATCTCGAATACTTGTATGGGCGGAATCCAGCTCCTGTCTAATTTCTGCGGTTCATATCCCAGGTATAGACAATTGGGAAGCGGATTATCTCAGTCGCCAAACGTTACATCCGGGCGAATGGTCTCTTCATCCAGAGGTATTTCTTCAGATTGTTCTAATGTGGGGACTTCCAGAAATAGATCTGATGGCTTCTCATCTAAACAAGAAGCTTCCCAGGTATCTGTCCAGATCCAGGGATCCTCAGGCGGAATCAGTGGATGCATTGTCACTTCCTTGGAAGTATCATCCTGCTTATATCTTTCCGCCTCTAGTTCTTCTTCCAAAAGTGATTTCCAAAATTCTAAAGGAGCGTTCGTTTGTTCTGCTGGTGGCTCCAGCATGGCCTCACAGGTTTTGGTATGCGGATCTTGTTCGGATGGCTACTTGCCAACCGTGGACTCTTCCGTTAAGACCAGACCTTCTATCGCAAGGTCCTTTTTTCCCATCAGGATCTCAGATCCTTAAATTTGAAGGTATGGAGATTGAACGCTTGATTCTCAGTCATAGAGGTTTCTCTGACTCCGTAATTAATACTATGTTGCAGGCTCGTAAATCTGTATCTAGGAGGATATATTAACGAGTCTGGAAGACTTACATTTCTTGGTGTTCTTCTCATCATTTTTCTTGGCATTCTTTTAGAATTCCTAGAATTTTACAGTTTCTTCAGGATGGTTTGGATAAGGGTTTGTCTGCAAGTTCCTTGAAAGGACAAATCTCTGCTCTTTCTGTTCTTTTTCAAAGAAAGATTGCTAGTCTTCCTGATATTCATTGTTTTGTACAGGCTTTGGTTCGTATAAAACCTGTTGTTAAGTCAATTTCTCCTCCTTGGAGTTTGAATTTGGTTCTGGGGGCTCTTCAAGCTCCTCCGTTTGAACCTATGCATTCGCTGGATATTAAATTACTTTCTTGGAAAGTTTTGTTTCTTTTGGCCATCTCTTCTGCTAGAAGAGTTTCTGAATTATCTGATCTTTCTTGTGAGTCTCCTTTTCTGATTTTTCATCAGGATAAGGCGGTGTTGCGAACTTCATTTAAATTTTTACCTAAGGCTGTGAATTCTAACAACATTAGTAGAGAAATTGTGGTTCCTTCATTGTGTCCTAATCCTCAGAACTCTAAGGAAAGATCGTTGCATTCTTTGGATGTAGTTAGAGCTTTGAAATATTATGTTGAAGCTACTAAAGATTTCAGAAAGACTTCTAGTCTATTTGTTATCTTTTCCGGTTCTAGGAAAGGTCAGAAGGCTTCTGCCGTTTCTTTGGCATCTTGGTTAAAGTCTTTGATTCATCATGCTTATGTTGAGTCGGGTAGAACTCCGCCTCAAAGGATTTCAGCTCATTCGACTAGGTCAGTCTCTACTTCCTGGGCATTTAAGAATGAAGCTTCGGTTGATCAGATTTGCAAAGCAGCAACTTGGTCTTCTTTGCATACTTTTACTAAATTCTACCATTTTGATGTGTTTTCTTCTTCTGAAGCAGTTTTTGGTAGAAAAGTACTTCAGGCAGCTGTTTCAGTTTGATTCTTCTGCTTATAATTTCAGTTTTTTTCATTATAAGATTTAAACTTTGTTTTGGGTGTGGATTATTTTTCAGCGGAATTGGCTGTCTTTATTTTATCCCTCCCTCTCTAGTGACTCTTGCGTGGAAGATCCACATCTTGGGTATTCATTATCCCATACGTCACTAGCTCATGGACTCTTGCTAATTACATGAAAGAAAACATAATTTATGTAAGAACTTACCTGATAAATTCATTTCTTTCATATTAGCAAGAGTCCATGAGGCCCGCCCTTTTTTGTGGTGGTTATGATTTTTTTGTATAAAGCACAATTATTCCAATTCCTTATTTTTTATGCTTTCGCACTTTTTTCTTCTCACCCCACTTCTTGGCTATTCGTTAAACTGATTTGTGGGTGTGGTGAGGGGTGTATTTATAGGCATTTTGAGGTTTGGGAAACTTTGCCCCTCCTGGTAGGAATGTATATCCCATACGTCACTAGCTCATGGACTCTTGCTAATATGAAAGAAATGAATTTATCAGGTAAGTTCTTACATAAATTATGTTTTTTTTTTTGTTTGTTTTTTGAGTAAGTGCTATTGCATTGTTTTTTTTGTTGGTTTTTTTTATTTTAAATTTTTTATTGAAGGCATAAATTGCATGGTACAATAATCAACACACATATTGATGGCATATCTGAAAGTATGTAAAGCACCAAAAGCAAAGAGTAATAAAGAAAATTAACTTCCCCTTCATTTTTCTCTTTTCATATCATATTAGATCACTCTTGGATCCTAGATTTGTAAATAACGTTTTTTAGGGGTTAAATAGATAGTAATAACATAAATTGCACAGAAAAATGGCATCTCTAAAAATAACAATGTTGAATAGGTTTTACATTTTAAAGATAGGAGATGCAAAGGTCCCAATCGGGTACCCACTCGTTAAATATAAGTATTAACACAAAAACAATTAAACATGAACCATAGTGTACAGAGAAGAGGCATGTTTACCCCTAACGGGTAGTAAAATTTAGGCAGCTTAGTCTGAAGAAGTTTAGGCAGTGGTTTAATATCGCTAGGGGCATTCGGATTTACCTTAATAACATCTCCTGTGGGAAAGTATACAACAGTTTAGATAGTATTGCTCCATCACTAACGTGATCTATAGATTATTTATTGGATTAGTATTGCAAATATCTATGCTTTTAGGAACCTTCTGCAGTTTATTAGGGAAAGAAAATGTATTACTCTAGCGCTCTAATGGAGATAAGACCCTCATGCATATGGAGACAACAATATTACATTCCTAGAGACCCTTGTTTTATCTTTATTATCCAGCATGTCTCTCTCAGGGGCCCCCCTAAACCCCACGGGAAACATATGGTTATATTTAAGGTCGCTATGAAAAAGTAGTGTCTACCAAGCGAGGTAAAGATAAAATTAAGACTGCAAAACGTTATTTAGTGCGTAAAAGCATAAGGTAACAGGGATAAAGGCTTGATTAACATATATTTTACCAGACATAATGTAGACAGAGACAGTTCCTATAGCATTGTCACAACCCACGTAACCCCCCCCCCCCCCCCCCCGGTTCCGGCCGCGAACCGTTGAAAGTAGGCCATTTATGAAATATAACAGTAAAGAAACCTCTATATAGTATCAACATCTTGAAATATAAACATAAGAACAAGCACTTTGTAACTGCAAATAAAGGGGAACCAAACAACCCAAAATTCTTCCATGTCTCCCCCTCAGTGACTAGAAAACCCTATATGCTAAGGAAAATCCCACACTGAGCTTCCGATTCCAAGTATGACCTGCAAAGGTGTGAATAGTGTCCCAGTATCCCATATAAAGCCACCACCGCTGTGCCAGTGGTGTCTAGGCAGTGATGTTAAAATTCTGGAACAGCCTTCCTCCATCCGCTTGTCTAAACGGAGCGTATCCACAAGATCCTGCCGGCATAATTGCACAGGTATATTTGTTTTATAGACGCCAGATAGACTGAGTCTCTTTTTGTTATTTAGAACAGCATGGATGTCCTCCCCAGGCTCCCCTCCTGGCGCAATATTAAATATGGTACCTTCAGGTAGCGATAAGTCCTGTGCTTTTGCCCCTGCGAAATTAGGGCTCAGATCGGACTCTGACTGCTCCTTGGCCTTTATATTAGCAGCTTCCCCACAGCTAAATCCACCCGCCATCTTGATTCCTTCCATGCGGCTGGATGATTGCGGTGTAGATGACGAGATCTCACATGGCGGCTCCACTGTGAGATTAACAACCTCTGGTAAGTCCGGTATTGTGACTGCTTCACTAGTAACAGTGGACTGGTATAGTCTGTGCTGCTTTTGATAAACTTGCATAAAAAAGTCCCATGGGGCTCTGGCAATCAGGCTCTGTAAACAGCGATCTAGCTTTTCCATGCTGCTGTCGCATCTAGCGTTCAGGTCCCTTTCCTGCACGGCGTCCATTTTGTGGGGTAGCAATGAAGGAAGATTAGGTAATGCCTTCTTTAATTCAAACTTTGAAAAGTTGATATGGTTCGGCAAGTGAGTCTGTATATCAGGCTGATGTAGCGGGTACCCAATTAGGACAAATACCCTATATCATGTTTGGAACACTTTTTAGGGGTTTTATACGCCTGGCATAATTTTAGACACCTATTTTGGCTTAGGAATGCCTCACAACTCCGGTGTGAAGAGGGAGAGGGCCTAATTTTCGCACCTCAGTTGCGCAGTTCTTTTACCAGATAGCTTCATGCAGCTTCACATGTAGAGTCCAGAGATTGCAGGAGGACTACAGGGAGGCTTATTTTTGTTCCACAACTAATCCACAAGGAAGGTAGTGTGTTAAACTGGTGGCCAGCTTCAATTTGCTCCGGTTTGGGCAATAAGGGGTTAATTGGCTTGAAACTTGGTGTGCAATCTTTTCAAAGCATTAGGATCATATGGTGTAAATTTCATAAAGATCGGATGTTTTATGGAGATTTGGTAAAAAAGTGTGTCCTTTTTATTATTTAATGGCACAGTAACGTTTTTTCAAATTCATCAGATTTCAGTCGGACAACATCACGACTGTAGCGTACATCAATCATCAGGGAGGAACAAAAAGTTCCCTAGTGATGAAGGAAGTATCCAAGATCATCAAATGGGCGGAGGATCACTCCTGCCATCTATCTGAAATTCACATCCCAGGGGTAGACAACTGGGAGGCGGATTTTCTAAGTCGTCAGACTTTCCATCCAGGGGAGTGGGAACTCCACCCGGAGGTTTTTGCTCAGCTGACTCAGCTATGGGGCATTCCAGAATTGGATCTGATGGCGTCCCGTCAGAACACCAAACTTCCCCTTTACGGATCCAGATCCGGGGATCCCAAGGCGGCATTGATGGATGCATTAATAGCGCCTTGGTCGTTCAGTCTAGCTTATGTCTTTCCACCGTTTCCTCTTCTCCCTCGGCTAGTAGCAAGAATCAAACAGGAGAAGGCTTCGGTAATTCTGATAGCGCCTGCGTGGCCACGCAGGACTTGGTATGCAGACCTAGTGGACATGTCATCGGTCCCACCATGGAAACTGCCATCGAGGCAGGATCTTCTAATTCAAGGTCCTTTCAAGCATCCAAATCTAGTTTCTCTGAATCAGTTATAGACACTCTGATACAGGCCAGAAAGCCTGTCACCAGGAAAATTTACCATAAGATATGGCGGAAATATCTTTGTTGGTGTGAATCCAAGGGTTACTCGTGGAGTAAGATTAGGATTCCAAGGATATGATCTTTTCTCCAAGAAGGATTGGAGAAGGGTCTGTCAACTAGTTCCTTAAAGGGACAGATATCTGCTCTGTCTATTCTGTTACATAAGCGTCTGGCTGCTGTACCAGACGTTCAGGTGTTTGCACAGGCCCTAGTCAGAATCAAGCCTGTTTACAAGCCTGTGGCTTCTCTATGGAGTCTAAATTTAGTTCTTTCAGTTCTTCAAGGGGTTCCGTTTGAACCTTTGCATTCCATAGATATTAAGTTTTTATCTTGGAAAGTTTTGTTTTTAGTAGCCATTTCTTCTGCTCGAAGAGTTTCTGAATTGTCTGCTTTGCAGTGTAATTCACCCTATCTGGTGTTCTATGCAGATAAGGTTGTTTTGCGCACCAAGCCTGGTTTCCTTCCAAAAGTGGTTTCTAATAAGAATATTAACCAGGAAATCATTGTTCCTTCTCTGTGTCCTAATCCAGTTTCTAAGAAGGACCGACTTTTACACAATCTTGACGTGGTTCGTGCTTTAAAATTCTATTTAAAAGCAACTAAAGATTTCAGACAAACATCATCCTTGTTTGTTGTCTATTCTGGTAAGAGGAGAGGTCAGAAAGCGTCTGCTACCTCTCTTTCCTTTTGACTGAAAAGCATCATCCGTTTGGCTTATGAGACTGCGGGACGGCAGCCTCCTGAACGAATTACAGCTCATTCCACTAGAGCTGTGGCTTCCACATGGGCTTTCAAGAATGAGGCTTCTGTTGAACAGATTTGTAAGGCAGCGACTTGGTCTCACTGCATACATTTGCCAAATTTTACAAATTCGATACTTTTGCTTCTTCGGAGGCTATTTTTGGGAGAAAGGTTTTGCAAGCAGTGGTGCCTTCCGTTTAGGTTACCTGACTTGTTCCCTCCCTTCATCCGTGTCCTATTGCTTTGGTATTGGTATCCCACAAGTAAGGATGAATCCGTGGACTGAATACACCAAGTATGAGAAAACAGAATTTATGCTTACCTGATAAATTACTTTCTCTTACGGTGTATTCAGTCCACGGCCCGCCCTGACATTTAAGTCAGGTTCAAATTTAATTTATAATAACTACAGTCACCACTGCACCCTATGGTTCTCCTTTTTCTCCTAACCGTCGGTCGAATGACTGGGGGGTCGGAGCCTGAGGGGAGCTATATGGACAGCTGTGCTGTGTGCTCTCTTTGCCACTTCCTGTAGGGATTGAGAATATCCCACAAGTAAGGATGAATCCGTGGACTGAATACACCGTAAGAGAAAGTAATTTATCAGGTAAGCATAAATTCTGTTTTTATTTCTTCTATCAAGAGTTTGTTATTTTAAAATAGTGCCGGTTTGTACTATTTACTCTACAACAGAAAGTGATGAAGATTTCTGTTAAGAGGAGTATGATTTTAGCACCAGTAACTAAAATCCATTGCTGTTCCCACGCAGAACTGTTGATACCAGAGAACTTCAGTTGGGGGGAACAGTTTGCAGACTTATCTGCTTCAGGTATGACCAGTCTCTTTTCTAACGAGACCCAGTATTGCTAGAAGACTGTCAGTTTTCCCTTATGGGACCGGTAAGCCATTTTCTTAGACGCAGTAACAGAATTAAGGCTGATAAATTGAGCTCTATGCTGGTTGACACTTTGTGGGCTAAGTCGATTAGTTTTTTATCATATTATTTGACAATTGAAGTGTTTTTGTGAACTTTGAAACACTTTTGGGAACGTTTATTTGCGCCTGGCAGTGTTTAGACGCCTAATTTAGTCAGAAAGGCCCCTTCACTCTGGTAATGCAGAGGGAGGAGGCCTCATTTTCGCGCCTTAGTTGCGCAGTTACTTTCATAGGCAGTGCATGCAGCTTCATGTGAGAGGGTCCTGTAGCTGAGAAAAGGACTCAGGGAGGCTTAATTCTGTGTCGAATCACCCCTAAGGAAGGTAAAAGCCGCAGCAAAGTCTGTGGCAGGGACTGTAGTGTGTTTAAACCGGTAAATTGTACTATTAGCTTCGGTTTGCTCATTTAAGGGTTTAGAGACTTGAAATTTGGTGTGCAATACTTTCAAAGCATTAAGACACTGGGGTGTAATTTTCAGAAAGATCGGATATTTATTTGATAGTTTTTTGAACATTGAGAAATAAAGTGTGCTCTTTTTATTATTTAAAGAGACAGTAACGGTTTTGTTTAAAATTGTTTTTATTGCTTTAATAGCCTGCCTAAATCTGTCTAACATGTCTGTACCTTCAGATAGCATATGTTCTGTGTGTATGGAGGCCAAGGTGGTTCCCCCTTTAAATGTATGTGCAAATTGTGCCATGGCGTCCAAACAAAGTAAGGACAGTACTGTCACATTTAATAAGGTTGCCCAAGATGATTCTTCTAATGAAGGTAGTGGGGATAGTTCATCATCCTCTCCTTCTGTGTCTACACCAGTTTTGCCCGCGCAGGCGATACCTAGTACATCTAGCGCGCCAATGCTTGTTACTATGCAACAATTAACTGCAGTAATGGATAATTCTATAGCAGCCCTTTCTTTCATGTAATTAGCAAGAGTCCATGAGCTTGTGACGTATGGGATATACATTCCTACCAGGAGGGGCAAAGTTTCCCAAACCTCAAAATGCCTATAAATACACCCCTCACCACACCCACAAATCAGTTTTTACAAACTTTGCCTCCTGTGGAGGTGGTGAAGTAAGTTTGTGCTAGATTCTACGTTGATATGCGCTCCGCAGCAGGTTGGAGCCCGGTTTTCCTCTCAGCGTGCAGTGAATGTCAGAGGGATGTGAAGAGAGTATTGCCTATTTGAATTCAATGATCTCCTTCTACGGGGTCTATTTCATAGGTTCTCTGTTATCGGTCGTAGAGATTCATCTCTTACCTCCCTTTTCAGATCGACGATATACTCTTATATATACCATTACCTCTACTGATTCTCGTTTCAGTACTGGTTTGGCTTTCTACTACATGTAGATGAGTGTCCTGGGGTAAGTAAGTCTTATTTTCTGTGACACTCTAAGCTATGGTTGGGCACTTTTATATAAAGTTCTAAATATATGTGTTTAAACATTTATTTGCCTTGATTCAGGATGTTCAACGTTCCTTATTTTCAGACAGTCAGTTTCATATTTGGGATAATGCATATGAATAATATAATTTTTTCTTACCTTAAAATTTGACTTTTTTTCCTGTGGGCTGTTAGGCTCGCGGGGGCTGAAAATGCTTCATTTTATTGCGTCATTCTTGGCGCGGACTTTCTTGGCGCAAACATTTTCTTGTCATTTCCGGCGTCATACGTGTCGCCGGAAGTTGCGTCATTTTTTGACGTTTTTGCGCCAAAAAATGTCGGCGTTACCGGATGTGGCGCCATTTTTGGCGGCAAAAGCATTTAGGCGCCAAATAATGTGGGCGGCTTTTTTTGGCGCTAAAAAATTTGAGCGTCATTGTTGTCTCCACAATATTTAAGTCTCATTATTTATTGCTTCTGGTTGCTAGAAGCTTGTTCATTGGCATTTTTTTCCCATTCCTGAAACTGTCATTTAAGGAATTTGATCAATTTTGCTTTATATGTTGTTTTTTCTATTACATATTGCAAGATGTCTCAAATGGACTCTGAATCAGAAGCCACTTTTGGAAAAACGCTTAACTGAGTTTCAGTTCTACCAAAGCTAAGTTCATTTATTTTAAATGTTATAAATGTTTATCTTTAGCTATGGTTTGTAATAAGATATTATGTTATACTTTTACATGCGGAATCCATTAGTATTTATGCTTTATATATTTTCTTTTCTTACAAGAAATATTTTGAAGACTTATAAGAAATATTTTTCTGATTCTATGTTAAAGGCTTTGTCTGACTTCGTGCCTTCTAATAAAATTTTTAGGTCTTTTTCACTTCTTTTTTAATTATTGAAGTTTCAAATGACCAACAACATACTGATTTATCCTTCTCTGATGATGTTTTTTTCAGAAATTTTCTTCATCAGATATTGACACTAACAAATCTACTTTTTTATTATTTTTCAATTATTAAAGTACATTTGTTCTTTGTTGAAAAGGTGTTGATTATTTTGGATATTAAGGTAACTAGTTCTTTAAGACTAGCTGTCATTATTTCTGCCTATTTATTTTTTTAGAGGTTTTCTTTCCAATTCCCTATACTAGGGAATGGAATAGGCTGAGAATTTTCTTTTATTCCTTCTTCAAAGGTTTTAAACTATATTCTTTGCCAGCAGTTAAACTCAATTTGGAGGGTTCTCCAATTTATTGGGGCTATCTCTAATTCTACTAATTATGCTATTGTTTCTATAGCAAAATAGTATTTATTTTCCTTTAGATAGTTGTATCTTATTTATGGAAAATTATTTAGTTTCAGGTACTTTTTCTTGGTCCTGTGATTTATTTGGATATTGCAATTGCTTCATTTTGTCTGTTTACTTTAAGATCAAGTATCAGATTATGATTTATTTTAGCATTGTTAAAGGGAAAACATTTACTAGACTAGGTGCTGTTGCATTTGTCTTGTTGTTTTGCATTTATTGATTATGCAAGTCCACTGTATTGGTCCTTTAAACTGGACTATCATGCTAATAATTTCATTTGTGTCTTTATTTTATTGAATATTTTCGCAAATGAGGGTTAATCTATGTCTTTAGCTTTTTTAGCTAGAAGATTTTTGTGATTTAAAAAAAATAAATAAATCCATATTTCCTTTGTTCTAAGATAATCAATTATTTGTTTTATAATTGGATTCAATTCTTAACTGTTACTCTGGGCTTCTAGGTTGAGTTCTAAGACTAAAACTTTAAGCTTATACTAGTTTGGTTGTTCTTATTAAGGAACGAATTCCTGAGTTCTTTCCCAAGTAACATGTCTATAATTGGAGTTCGAAATCAGCTCCCTAATTTTGCGATGTACGTGCCGTATTCCAGTTTGGCTGGTAAGGGGCAGGTTAAGGCTTCTTTGAAATTTCTTTGATTTTATTCCAGCAAGGCTAACACTTTCTTTAACTGTGTTTCTGTCCTATATATTTTGGGTACTGTTGAAGCATGGCTGGGCACCCATGGGGTTCAAGCGCTGCTCAGACCTGGAATCTTCTGGGGTATTTCTTCCAGTTTCTTTTGAGGAACCGGGTTTTGGAGTTTGAATTTGGTTCTGGGGGCTCTTCAAGCTCCTCCGTTTGAACCTATGCATTCGCTGGACATTAAATTACTTTCTTGGAAAGTTTTGTTTCTTTTGGCCATCTCTTCTGCTAGAAGAGTTTCTGAATTATCTGCTCTTTCTTGTGAGTCTCCTTTTCTGATTTTTCATCAGGATAAGGCGGTGTTGCGAACTTCTTTTAAATTTTTACCTAAGGTTGTGAATTCTAACAACATTAGTAGAGAAATTGTGGTTCCTTCATTGTGTCCTAATCCTAAGAATTCTAAGGAAAACTTGTTGCATTATTTGGATGTAGTTAGAGCTTTGAAATATTATGTTGAAGCTACTAAGGATTTCCGAAAGACTTCTAGTCTATTTGTTATCTTTTCCGGTTCTAGGAAAGGTCAGAAGGCTTCTGCCATTTCTTTGGCATCTTGGTTAAAATCTTTGTTTCATCATGCCTATGTCGAGTCGGGTAAAACTCCGCCTCAAAGGATTACAGCTCATTCTTCTAGGTCAGTTTCTACTTCCTGGGCGTATAGGAATGAAGCTTCAGTTGATCAGATTTGCAAAGCAGCCACTAGGTCTTCTTTGCATACTTTTACTAAATTCTACCATTTTGATGTGTTTTCTTCTTCTGAAGCAGTTTTTGGTAGAAAAGTACTTCAGGCAGCTGTTTCAGTTTGATTCTTCTGCTTATAATTTCAGTTTTTTTCATTATAAGATTTAAACTTTATTTTGGGTGTGGATTATTTTCAGCGGAATTGGCTGTCTTTATTTTATCCCTCCCTCTCTAGTGACTCTTGCGTGGAAGATCCACATCTTGGGTAGTCATTATCCCATACGTCACTAGCTCATGGACTCTTGCTAATTACATGAAAGAAAACATAATTTATGTAAGAACTTACCTGATAAATTCATTTCTTTCATATTAGCAAGAGTCCATGAGGCCCACCCTTTTGTGGTGGTTATGATTTTTTTGTATAAAGCACAATTATTCCAATTCCTTATTTTTTATGCTTTCGCACTTTTTTCTTATCACCCCACTTCTTGGCTATACGTTAAACTGATTTGTGGGTGTGGTGAGGGGTGTATTTATAGGCATTTTGAGGTTTGGGAAACTTTGCCCCTCCTGGTAGGAATGTATATCCCATACGTCACAAGCTCATGGACTCTTGCTAATATGAAAGAAATGAATTTATCCGGTAAGTTCTTACATAAATTATGTTTTTATCCAAACTGCCAGCATTTCCCAGAAAGCGTGATTGCTCAGTTTTAAATACAGAGGATGAGCAAGTAGGCGCTGACGATAATTTATCTGTTATACCCTCACATCAATCTGAGTTGGCAGTGAGGGAGGCTCTGTCTGAGGGAGAAATTTCTGATTCAGGAAAAATTTCTCAGCAAGCAGAACCTGATATCGTGGCATTTAAATTTAAGCTAGAACATCTCCGCGCCCTGCTTAAGGAGGTGCTAGCTACTCTTGATGATTGTGATTCTTTGGTAATTCCAGAGAAGTTGTGCAAAATGGACAAATTCTTAGAGGTCCCAGTGCACGCTGATGCTTTTCCGATACCCAAGAGGGTGGCGGACATAGTGACTAAGGAGTGGGAGAAGCCAGGTGTACCTTTTGTTCCACCTCCTATATTTAAGAAAATGTTCCCCATTGTCGACCCCAAAAGGGACGCATGGCAAATGGTCCCTAAGGTAGAGGGGGCAGTTTCAACACTAGCCAAGCGCACAACTATTCCTATAGAGGACAGTTGTGCTTTCAAAGATCCTATGGATAAAAAATTGGAAGGATTGCTTAAAAAGATTTTTGTTCAGCAGGGTTTCCTTCTTCAACCAATTTCGTGCATTATTCCTGTCACCACGGCGGCGTCTTTTTGGTTCGAGGAACTAGAAAATTTGCTCCAAAAGGAGACTCCATATGATGAAGTCTTGGACAGAATTCACGCACTAAAGTTAGCTAATTCCTTTATTTTGGATGCCGCCTTTCAATTGGCAAAATTAGCGGCGAAAAACTCAGGTTTTGCAATAGTGGCGCGCAGGGCACTTTGGCTAAAATCTTGGTCGGCGGATGTGTCGTCCAAAACAAAGTTACTCAATATTCCTTTCAAAGGTAAGACCCTTTTCGGGCCAGAATTGAAGGAGATTATTTCAGACATCACTGGGGGAAAGGGCCATGCCCTCCCACAGGATAGGCCTTTCAAGGCTAAGAGCAAGTCTAATTTTCGTTCCTTTCGCAATTTCAGGAACGGACCGGCTTCTAACTCTGCAGCCTCTAGACAAGAGGGTAACGCTTCCCAGCCTAAACCAGCATGGAAACCATTGCAAGGCTGGAAAAAGGGTAAACAGGCCAAGAAGCCTGCTGCTGCTACCAAGACAGCATGAAGGGGTAGCCCCCGATCCGGGACCGGATCTAGTAGGGGGCAGACTTTCTCTCTTTGCTCAGGCTTGGGCAAGAGACGTTCCGGATCCCTGGGCACTAGAAATAGTCTCTCAGGGGTATCTTCTAGAGTTCAAGGAACTTCCTCCAAGGGGAAGGTTCCACATGTCTCGCTTATCTTCAGACCAGATAAAGAGACAGGCATTCTTACATTGTGTAGAAGACCTATTAAAGATGGGAGTGATAAATCCAGTTCCAACAGCGGAACAAGGTCTGGGTTTTTACTCAAACCTGTTTGCAGTTCCCAAAAAAGAGGGAACTTTCAGGCCAATTCTGGATTTAAAAATTCTAAACAAATTCCTCAGAGTTCCATCGTTCAAAATGGAAACCATTCGGACAATTTTACCAACAATCCAGGAGGGTCAATATTTGACTACCGTGGACTTAAAGGATGCGTACCTGCATGTTCCTATCCACAAAGATCATCATCAGTTCCTGAGGTTCGCCTTTCTGGACAAACATTACCAGTTCGTGGCTCTTCCGTTCGGTTTAGCCACTGCTCCCAGAATTTTCACAAAGGTGCTAGGGTCCCTTCTAGCGGTTCTAAGGCCGAGGGGCATTGCTGTAGCACCTAACCTAGACGACATTCTGATCCAAGCGTCGTCCCTTTCCAAAGCAAGGGCTCATACAGACATTGTTTTAGCCTTTCTCAGGTCTCACGGGTGGAAGATGAACATAGAAAAGAGTTCCCTGTCTCCGTCCACAAGGGTTCCTTTTCTGGGAACAATAATAGATTCTGTGGAAATGAAGATTTTCCTGACAGAGGTCAGAAAGTTAAAACTTCTAAAAGCTTGTCGAGTTCTTCGATCTATTCCTCAGCCTTCCATAGCTCAGTGCATGGAAGTAATAGGACTAATGGTTGCAGCAATGGACGTGGTTCCTTTTGCTCAAATTCATTTAAGACCATTGCAACTGTGCATGCTCAAACAGTGGAATGGGGATTATGCAGACTTGTCTCCCCAGATTCAAGTAGACCAGGTAACCAGAGACTCACTCCTCTGGTGGTTGACTCAGGATCACCTGTCTCAGGGAATGAGTTTCCGCAGACCAGAGTGGGTCATTGTCACGACCGACGCCAGCCTCTTGGGCTGGGGCGCGGTCTGGGACTCTCTGAAAGCTCAGGGTCTATGGTCTCGGGAAGAGTCTCTTCTCCCGATAAACATTTTGGAACTGAGAGCGATATTCAATGCGCTCCTGGCTTGGCCTCAACTAGCGAAGGCCAGATTCATAAGATTTCAGTCGGACAACATGACGACTGTAGCGTACATCAATCATCAGGGGGGAACAAAGAGTTCCTTGGCGATGAGAGAGGTATCCAAGATCATCAAATGGGCGGAGGATCACTCCTGCCATCTATCTGCAATCCACATCCCAGGAGTAGACAACTGGGAGGCGGATTATTTGAGTCGGCAGACTTTCCATCCGGGGGAGTGGGAACTTCACCCGGAGGTCTTTGCCCAGTTAACTCAACTATGGGGCCCTCCAGATATGGATCTGATGGCGTCTCGTCAGAACTCCAAGGTTCCTCGCTACGGGTCCAGATCCAGGGATCCCAAGGCGATACTAGTGGATGCATTGGTGGCGCCCTGGTCGTTCAATCTGGCTTATGTGTTTCCACCGTTCCCTCTATTTCCCAGGCTTGTAGCCAGGATCAAACAGGAGAAGGCCTCTGTGATTCTAATAGCTCCTGCATGGCCACGCAGGACTTGGTATGCAGACCTGGTGAATATGTCATCGGCTCCACCATGGAAGCTACCTTTGAGGCAGGACCTTCTAGTACAAGGTCCATTCGAACATCCAAATCTAGTCTCTCTGCAACTGACTGCTTGGAAATTGAACGCTTGATTCTATCTAAGCGTGGGTTTTCAGATTCGGTTATAGATACTCTGGTTCAAGCCAGAAAACTGGTGACTAGGAAAATTTACCAAAAGATATGGCAAAAATATATCCGTTGGTGCGAATCCAAGGGATTCTCTTGGAGTAAGATTAAAATTCCTAGAATACTTTCCTTTCTCCAAGAGGGTTTGGATAAAGGTTTGTCAGCTAGTTCTTTAAAAGGACAGATATCTGCTCTGTCTGTTTTGTTGCACAAACGTCTGGCAGCCGTGCCAGATGTACAGGCGTTAGTCAGAATCAAGCCTGTCTACAGACCTATGACTCCTCCATGGAGTCTAAACTTAGTTCTTTCAGTTCTTCAAGGGGTTCCGTTTGAACCCTTACATTCCATAGATATTAAGTTACTATCTTGGAAAGTTCTGTTTTTGGTTGCTATTTCCTCTGCTAGAAGAGTTTCTGAACTGTCTGCTTTGCAGTGTACTTCACCCTATCTGGTATTCCATACAGATAAGGTAGTTTTACGTACCAAGCCTGGTTTTCTTCCAAAAGTGGTTTCCAACAGGAATATTAACCAGGAAATAGTTGTTCCTTCTCTGTGTCCGAATCCAGTTTCGAAGAAGGAACGTTTGTTAGACAACCTAGATGTGGTCCGTGCTTTAAAATTCTATTTAGAAGCAACAAAGGATTTCAGACAGACATCATCCTTGTTTGTCGTTTATTCTGGTAAGAGGAGAGGGCAGAAAGCTACTGCTACCTCTCTTTCCTTTTGGCTGAAAAGCATCATACGATTGGCTTATGAGACTGCCGGACGGCAGCCTCCTGAACGAATTACAGCTCACTCTACTAGAGCTGTGGCTTCCACATGGGCCTTCAAGAAAGAGGCTTCTGTTGATCAGATCTGTAAGGCAGCGACTTGGTCTTCTCTGCATACTTTTGCCAAATTTTACAAATTCAATACTTATGCTTCTTCGGAGGCTGTTTTTGGGAGAGAGGTTTTGCAAGCTGTGGTGCCTTCCGTTTAGGTTACCTGACTTGTTCCCTCCCTTCATCCGTGTCCTAAAGCTTTGGTATTGGTTCCCACAAGTAAGGATGAAGCCGTGGACCGGACACACCAATGTAGGAGAAAACAGAATTTATATTTACCTGATAAATTTCTTTCTCCTACGGTGTGTCCGGTCCACGGCCTGCCCTGGCTTTTAGTCAGGTTTAAAATTTTTAATTTTATACACTACAGTCACCACGGCACCCTATGGTTTCTCCTTTTTCTCCTAACCGTCGGTCGAATGACTGGGGGGCGGAGCCAGAGGAGGGGCTATATGGACAGCTTTTGCTGTGTGTCTCTTTGCCATTTCCTGTAAGGGAAGAGAATATCCCACAAGTAAGGATGAAGCTGTGGACCGGACACACCGTAGGAGAAAGAAATTTATCAGATAAATTCTGTTTTGCTTTTTTTTTTATCATAATTTTCAATATGGAGCAGACTGGGACGGTCCCTTCTGGAGGTGACCCACTGGAAGGGCGGTCTACTGATTATTTATTGTCTTTAAATAAATGCATGCTTTGCAAGATGATATGAGTTCTCTAGCTGTTCCTCCTAAGGTGGTTTGGCCCCCATGGACCCACATTTTAAGGACTTTGTCAGGTCAACTAATACTGAGGTTTTGGAAGCTATGCCATTTTCAAGTAAGCAAAAGCGTATTTCTCTCAGCCTTCTGTTAGAGGGGATTTGCCTATTTTATCTGGTCAAGATTCAGACTCTGATCCATCTTCAGAGAGGGAAATATCCCCTGATGAACAGGATTAAATTGCAAAAAAAAATCTAAGGGTACTTCATTTAATTTAAAGGTTTAACATGTACACTTTACTTCTGGTGGTATTACAGACTTTAGGGGTTCAGGACTCTAAATCAGTAGAGGATAAATCTGTTGAAATTGGACTTCAATTTTTAAGAGCTAAATTCGTGGAGGTTTTTCCAGTTCCAAATTTGGTTTCTATAATAATTTCTAAAGGTTTGAGCAAACCTGGTGTTCTTTTTCTTCCATTTTCAAAGTTTAAGAAGCCATTTCTGATTTTCGCTACTAATCTGGAACTTTGGGAGTGAATTTCAAAGGTAGACGGAGCTATCACTACATTAGCTATTTCCACAAGGTAAGAAAGCTAAGTCGAAGGGTAGACCGAATAGATTTTGTTCCTTTCCATCAGTCTGTAATGCAGAGATCATCCTCTGCTCAGAAATCAGAATCAACAAAGTAGACATGGCAACCAATCCAAGCTGGAATAAGTCTAAGTAGAGCAAGAAAGCCCCTTCCAAGCCTAAATCTGCATGAAGGTGCAGCCCCAGACTCGTTGCTGGTAGGGGGCAGATAGAGGCTTTTTCAGAAGGCCTGGTCACAGTCTGTTCAGGACCCTTGGGTACTAGAGATCGTATCACAGGGTTACAGAATAGGCTTTTTGTCTGGGCATCCTCGTGAAGTTCCATTTCTTACATATGCCAAGGATTCCTGAGAAGAGATGCCTTTTTCTGTATGCTCATTAATTGGTGTTCATTGGGGTGATCGTTCCAATTCCTTCTTTGGAGCAAGGTCAGGGTTTCTTTATCAACCTTTTCATTGTTCCAGAGGAGGAGGAGGAGGGAACTTTCAGACCCATTTTGGATATGAAACCTTTGAACAAGTTTTCTGCAAGCTGCTTCTCCTTTTAGATAGTCTTCCAGTTTGTTCATTTTTCTTTTCTTATCTTTTTATTGTGAAATGAATTGGATTACAACAGAACATAATATCATGTTTTGCATACAAAAACAAAAATGCACTTTGCTTGTGTCTTATACCTCTACTATAATCAGATTCTTCTTATAGGATAATTATTTTGTCCCACCCTTTTTTCATGGACTCCACAGCTTGGGTATTAGTTCCCAATAGTAAGGACTCATTGGCTCTCACCACCTTCAGTAAGAAAACATAGTTTATTAATTAGCCCACAAGACCTTAGGGATAAACAACCGGTGTCATTCAGAAGGCTGCAAAAGATATTAACATTATTTCTTCTTAAAGACACGATGAGTCCACGGATCAGCTTCATTACTTATAGGATATTCCCTTTCTGGTCAGCAGGAGGAGGCAAAGAGCACCACAGCAGAACTGTTAAATGGCTCATCCCTTCCCTCCCACTCCAGTCATTCTCTTTGCCTACGTTAGTGATAGGAAGAGGTAAAGTGAGGTGTTAGATTAGATTCTTCAATCAAGAGTTTATTATTTTTAAAGTAGTGCCAGAGAGTGCTGCTTTGTTCTAGGGTGTAGCCGTAGTCCATATCAGTCTCTTCAGTAGAGCTTTTGGTGGCTTTAAAGCAATGGGGACTTGTGGGACATAATTCTCACTGCGCCTCCCATAGATGTTATGCTGCCCTGTTTGTAAAAGTCTGAGGGAGAAAATGCTCAGTACTTTTTGTTTCCACAGGCCAATGTGAGGGGGAGGACCTCGCAAGCCGGGTGAGATGCCTTGCTGCCGGGCAGACTTCCTAGGTAAGTGCTAAGTTTTATTTTCTGGAGTTATACAGGATTGGTATGTACACAGAAAAAAAATTGGCACTCTATATATGGATATATATTCATGGACATTAGATAACTTTATCCCTAGGAGGGGGATAAGTTATTGAAAGGCAGTTTCTGTAATTCAGAAACAACTTGTCATTTCTTCCTTCAGTATGGCTTCCAGCGGCTTATAACTAGATTAACAGCCGACAGGGAGGGTTATCCTATTTCACTATTTTGGAGTTATATAGGATTGTTGTGAGGGTGTTATACATGATATGTTGCATATCCCTGCGTCCAACGGCTTGTATTGTATAGAAGCCGTCAGGCAGGGTTAACCTATTTAGGTATAATGTTGTATGTTCCTATTTCCAGTGGTTTATATTGTTAGACTTGGAAACTGACAGGAAGGGTTATCCTGTTTCAGTACAAACGGGTTATACAGGATTGTTGCATGTCCCTGCTCATAACGGTGTCCCTGCTCCCTACGGCTTATGTTTAAAATTCTCAGCCGGCAGGGAGGTTTATGTTGCCTTATCAAAATCAGTACCATACATGAATGCGTTACACATGTTGGGTGAATTTACTAAGATGGCAGCCGGCAGGGAGATTTGTTTGGGGATTTTGCACGGTATCGCTGTTCCCAACAGCTTTTATTGCTTTGAGAGCTGACTGGGGGTTTGCTTGTTTTTTCCTGAGGGTTCTCCTGGCGGCTCCATTTTGTTTTTACAATGTTTGACCGCACAGGAGATTGAGCTCGATACGCCCACGATGGGCGGAGCTTAGTTAGGCGCCATTGTTTGCGCGCCATTTGGTCAATTCACTCAAACAGAACGCCGGATGCCTCCTCTGCTGTGTTTTAAAGCATACAGCTGAGAGGTTTTTCGTGCTGTCTTAAAGAGTCTTTTTGAGTGAATGGGACGCTTTCTCTGTCACGTTAGGCAGAGAGGCGTCGCAAGCATGCAGTATTTAGGAAAATTTCTAGTAATCTTCATGCCTATTGTCAGTGTCCCATCCAGGGACAAACAGACTTCTCTAGGCTTAACTGAGGTTCTGGGATTCTGTATTATAAGTTGCATAAAGCAGTGCTTTTATAATTTGAAACAGTACCATACATTTTGTTATTCAAAGGGTGATGACAAGAGGCCCTTCTCCATATTATTTAATATGGCATTTAAGGTCACAGTAAGGATGTTACCTATATGTTATGTCTTGATACTAATGTGGAACATTCCCAGATTTTTCTGTTCCCCATGTATTAAGAGAAATCCTTTTCCAGAACCAACATTGCCTCGGATGCTACAAGCAGCATTCTGGCACTGTGCAATATTTTACGCAATTGTTGCCTCTAGTGTCATGCTGCAGGGAAATTTTATTTAAAAAAAATAATTAAATCAGCCTTCATGCAGAGAATACTAAGGCTCTGTGGCTGAGTTTTGACAGTGAGTTTTTTCTGTCACAGTAGTTGCTATTTCAGAGGTTACTTCCTAGATGTAGGGGATACTTCAGTAGCGTCTGTGAAATTTCAGGTTCTGACAGTATGATTCCTCATGCGGATGCTGAAGTTGTTTCTTCAGATTAAGCTAGTTCACCTCCAAATATTACTTAGGGAGGTTTTCAAGCTACTCTGGAACGACATTTCGGTCGTTGTTAATTTCATGTGGTGCTCAGATTGTTTTTCAGAGCGTTGTTAAAAAATGAGAGAGAACGGGTCCATCATAGACTCTCTGTCTATGTAGATTTTTCTGAAAGAAATTAAAGATTATCGATACTTGTCGAGCTCTGCAATCTTCTCCACGTCCTTCAGTGTCCCAGTGCATGGAGTTAATAGGTCTGTTGGTAGCGGCAATGGACATTGTCCCGTTTTCTCGCTTTCATCTCAGAGCTCTGCAGTTGGACATGCTCAAACAATGGAATGGAAATTATTTGGACTTGTTCCCTTGACTTCTATTGGCACAGGAGACAAAGGAGTCTCTTCTTTGGTGATTGTCTTTAGATCATCTTTCCCAGGGAGTGTGTTTTCGCAGTCCCTCCTGGGAGATTGTGACAACAGATGCTAGCCTGCTGGGGTGGGGAGCAGTTTAGGGCTCCCTAAGGGCTCAGGGAATATGGTCTCAGACAAAGTCTCTTTTTCCCATAAACATTCTGGAACTGAGAACGATCTACAATGCTCTCCTGACCTGGCCTCAACTAGCTTCGGTTCAATTTTTTAGGTTCCAGGCGGGCAACATAACGTCAGTGGCTTACATCAATCATCAGGGAGTTTTACAAACTTTGTCTCCTGTGGAGATGGTGAAGTAAGTTTGTGCTAGATTCTACGTTGATATGCGCTCCGCAGCAGGTTGGAGCCCGGTTTTCCTCTCAGCGTGCAGTGAATGTCAGAGGAATGTGAAGAGAGTATTGCCTATTTGAATTCAATGATCTCCTTCTACGGGGTCTATTTCATAGGTTCTCTGTTATCGGTCGTAGAGATTCATCTCTTACCTCCCTTTTCAGATCGACGATATACTCTTATATACCATTACCTCTACTGATTCTCGTTTCAGTACTGGTTTGGCTTTCTACTACATGTAGATGAGTGTCCTGGGGTAAGTAAGTCTTATTTTTGTGACACTCTAAGCTATGGTTGGGCACTTTTATATAAAGTTCTAAATATTTGTGTTTAAACATTTATTTGCCTTGATTCAGGATGTTCAATATTCCTTATTTCAGACAGTCAGTTTCATTATTTGGGATAATGCATTTGAATAATCAATTTTTTTCTTACCTTAAAATTTGACTTTTTTCCCTGTGGGCTGTTAGGCTCGCGGGGGCTGAAAATGCTTCATTTTATTGCGTCATTCTTGGCGCGGACTTTTTTGGCGCAAAAAATTATTTGCTATTTCCAGCGTCGTTCTTGTCACCGGAAGTTGCGTCATTTTTGACGTTTTTGCGCCAAAAGTGTCGGCGTTACCGGATGTGGCGTCATTTTTGGCGCTAAAAGCATTTAGGCGCCAAATAATGTGGGCGTCTTTTTTTGGCGCTAAAAAATATGGGCGTCATTATTGTCTCCACATTATTTAAGTCTCATTGTTTATTTGCTTCTGGTTGCTAGAAGCTTGTTCACTGGCATTTTTTCCCATTCCTGAAACTGTCATTTAAGGAATTTGATCAATTTTACTTTATATGTTGTTTTTTCTATTACATATTGCAAGATGTCTCAGATTGACCCTGAATCAGAAGATACTTCTGGAAAATCGCTGCATGATGTTGGATCTACCAAAGTTAAGTGTATTTGCTGTAAACTTGTGGTATCTGTTCCTCCAGCTGTTGTTTGTAATGAATGTCATGATGTTAATGCAGATAATATTTCCTTTAGTAATGTTACATTACCTGTTGCTGTTCCATCAACATCTAATACTCAGAGTGTTCCTGTTAACATAAGAGATTTTGTTTCTAAATCCATTAAGAAGGCTATGTCTGTTATTCCTCCTTCTAGTAAACGTAAAAGGTCTTTTAAAACTTCTCATTTTGCAGATGAATTTTTAAATGAACATCATCATTCTGATTCTGATAATGTTTCCTCTGGTTCAGAGGATTCAGTTTCAGAGGTTGATGCTGATAAATCTTCATATTTATTCAAAATGGAATTTATTCGTTCTTTACTTAAAGAAGTCTTAATTGCATTAGAGATAGAGGAATCTGGTCCTCTTGATACTAAATCTAAATGTTTAAATAAGGTTTTTAAATCTCCTGTATTTATTCCAGAAGTTTTTCCTGTCCCTGATGCTATTTCTGAAGTAATTTCCAGGGAATGGAATAATTTGGGTAATTCTTTCACTCCTTCTAAACGTTTTAAGCAATTATATCCTGTGCCATCTGACAGATTAGAGTTTTGGGACAAAATCCCTAAGGTTGATGGGGCTATCTCTACTCTTGCTAAACGTACTACTATTCCTACGGCAGATAGTACTTCCATTAAGGATCCTTTAGATAGGAAAATTGAATCCTTTCTAAGAAAAGCTTACTTATGTTCAGGTAATCTTCTTAGACCTGCGATATCTTTGGCGGATGTTGCTGCAGCTTCAACTTTTTGGTTGGAAGCTTTAGCGCAACAAGTATCAGATCATAATTCTCATAGCATTGTTAATCTTCTTCAACATGCTAATAATTTTATTTGTGATGCCATCTTTGATATCATTAGGGTTGATATCAGGTATATGTCTCTAGCTATTTTAGCTAGAAGAGCTTTATGGCTTAAAACTTGGAATGCTGATATGTCTTCTAAGTCAACTTTGCTTTCCCTATCTTTCCAGGGTAATAAATTATTTGGTTCACAGTTGGATTCTATTATTTCAACTGTTACTGGGGGGAAAGGAACTTTTTTACCACAGGATAAAAAATCTAAAGGTAAATTTAGGTCTACTAATAGTTTTCGTTCCTTTTGTCACAATAAGGAACAAAAGCCTGATCCTTCCCCTACAGGAGCAGTATCAGTTTGGAAACCATCTCCAGTCTGGAATAAATCCAAGCCTTTTAGAAAGCCAAAGCCAGCTCCCAAGTCAACATGAAGGTGCGTCCCTCATTCCAGCTCAGCTGGTAGGGGGCAGATTACGATTTTTCAAAGAATTTTGGATCAATTCGATTCACAATCTTTGGATTCAGAACATTGTTTCACAAGGGTACAGAATAGGCTTCAAGATAAGGCCTCCTGCAAGAAGATTTTTTCTTTCCCGTGTCCCAGTAAATCCAGTGAAGGCTCAAGCATTTCTGAAATGTGTTTCAGATCTAGAGTTGGCTGGAGTAATTATGCCAGTTCCAGTTCTGGAACAGGGGCTGGGGTTTTACTCAAATCTTTTCATTGTACCAAAGAAGGAGAATTCCTTCAGACCAGTTCTGGATTTAAAAATATTGAATCATTATGTAAGGATACCAACATTCAAGATGGTAACTATAAGGACTATTCTGCCTTTTGTTCAACAAGGGCATTATATGTCCACAATAGATTTACAGGATGCATATCTGCATATTCCGATTCATCCAGATCACTATCAGTTTCTGAGATTCTCTTTCCTAGACAAGCATTACCAGTTTGTGGCTCTGCCGTTTGGCCTAGCAACAGCTCCAAGGATTTTTACAAAGGTTCTCGGTGCCCTTCTCTCTGTAATCAGAGAACAGGGTATTGTGGTATTTCCTTATTTGGACGATATCTTGGTACTTGCTCAGTCTTCACATTTAGCAGAATCTCATACGAATCGACTTGTATTGTTTCTTCGAGAACATGGTTGGAGGATCAATTTACCAAAAAGTTCATTGATTCCTCAGACAAGGGTAACCTTTTTAGGTTTCCAGATAGATTCAGTGTCCATGACTCTGTCTCTGACAGACAAGAGACGTCTAAAATTGGTTTCAGCTTGTCGAAACCTTCAGTCTCAATCATTCCCTTCGGTAGCCTTATGCATGGAAATTCTAGGTCTTATGACTGCTGCATCGGACGCGATCCCCTTTGCTCGTTTTCACATGCGACCTCTTCAGCTCTGTATGCTGAACCAGTGGTGCAGGGATTATACAAAGATATCTCAATTAATATATTTAAAACCGATTGTACGACAATCTCTGACGTGGTGGACAGACCACCATCGTTTAGTTCAGGGGGCTTCTTTTGTTCTTCCGACCTGGACTGTGATTTCAACAGATGCAAGTCTGACAGGTTGGGGAGCCGTTTGGGGGTCTCTGACAGCACAAGGGGTTTGGGAATCTCAGGAGGTGAGATTACCAATCAACATTTTGGAACTCCGTGCAATTTTCAGAGCTCTTAAGTCATGGCCTCTTCTAAAGAGAGAGTCGTTCATTTGTTTTCAGACGGACAATGTCACAACCGTGCCATATGTCAATCATCAAGGAGGGACTCACAATCCTCTGGCTATGAAAGAATTATCTCGAATACTGGTATGGGCAGAATCCAGCTCCTGTCTAATTTCTGCGGTTCATATCCCAGGTATAGACAATTGGGAAGCGGATTATCTCAGTCGCCAAACGTTACATCCGGGCGAATGGTCTCTTCACCCAGAGGTATTTCTTCAGATTGTTCAAATGTGGGGACTTCCAGAAATAGGTCTGATGGCTTCTCATCTAAACAAGAAGCTTCCCAGGTATCTGTCCAGATCCAGGGATCCTCAAGCGGAGGCAGTGGATGCATTGTCACTTCCTTGGAAGTATCATCCTGCCTATATCTTTCCACTTCTAGTTCTTCTTCCAAGAGTGATTTCCAAGATTCTAAAGGAGTGCTCGTTTGTTCTGCTGGTGGCTCCAGCATGGCCTCACAGGTTTTGGTATGCGGATCTTGTCCGGATGGCCACTTGCCAACCGTGGACTCTTCCGTTAAGACCAGACCTTCTATCGCAAGGTCCTTTTTTCCATCAGGATCTCAAATCCTTAAATTTGAAGGTATGGAGATTGAACGCTTGATTCTCAGTCATAGAGGTTTCTCTGACTCTGTGATTAATACTATGTTACAGGCTCGTAAATCTGTATCTAGGAAGATATATTATCGAGTCTGGAAGATTTACATTTCTTGGTGTTTTTCTCATCATTTTTCTTGGCATTCTTTTAGAATTCCTAGAATTTTACAGTTTCTTCAGGATGGTTTGGATAAAGGTTTGTCTGCAAGTTCCTTGAAAGGACAAATCTCTGCTCTTTCTGTTCTTTTTCACAGAAAGATTGCTAGTCTCCCTGATATTCATTGTTTTGTACAAGCTTTGGTTCGTATAAAACCTGTTATTAAGTCATTTTCTCCTCCTTGGAGTTTGAATTTGGTTCTGGGGGCTCTTCAAGCTCCTCCGTTTGAACCTATGCATTCGCTGGACATTAAATTACTTTCTTTAAAAGTTTTGTTTCTTTTGGCCATCTTTTCTGCTAGAAGAGTTTCTGAATTATCTGCTCTTTCTTGTGAGTCTCCTTTTCTGATTTTTCATCAGGATAAGGCGGTGTTGCGAACTTCTTTTAAATTTTTACCTAAGGTTGTGAATTCTAACAACATTAGTAGAGAAATTGTGGTTCCTTCATTGTGTCCTAATCCTAAGAATTCTAAGGAAAAGTCGTTGCATTCTTTGGATGTAGTTAGAGCTTTGAAATATTATGTTGAAGCTACTAAGGATTTCCGAAAGACTTCTAGTCTATTTGTTATCTTTTCCGGTTCTAGGAAAGGTCAGAAGGCTTCTGCCATTTCTTTGGCATCTTGGTTAAAATCTTTGATTCATCATGCTTATGTCGAGTCAGGTAAACCTCCGCCTCTAAGGATTACAGCTCATTCTACTAGGTCAGTTTCTACTTCCTGGGCGTTTAGGAATGAAGCTTCGGTTGATCAGATTTGCAAAGCAGCCACTTGGTCTTCTTTGCATACTTTTACTAAATTCTACCATTTTGATGTGTTTTCTTCTTCTGAAGCAGTTTTTGGTAGAAAAGTACTTCAGGCAGCTGTTTCAGTTTGATTCTTCTGCTTATAATTTCAGTTTTTTTCATTATAAGATTTAAACTTTGTTTTGGATGTGGATTTTTTTCAGCGGAATTGGCTGTCTTTATTTTATCCCTCCCTCTCTAGTGACTCTTGCTTGGAAGATCCACATCTTGGGTAGTCATTATCCCATACGTCACTAGCTCATGGACTCTTGCTAATTACATGAAAGAAAACATAATTTATGTAAGAACTTACCTGATAAATTCATTTCTTTCATATTAGCAAGAGTCCATGAGGCCCACCCTTTTTTGTGGTGGTTATGATTTTTTTGTATAAAGCACAATTATTCCAATTCCTTATTTTTTATGCTTTCGCACTTTTTTCTTATCACCCCACTTCTTGGCTATACGTTAAACTGATTTGTGGGTGTGGTGAGGGGTGTATTTATAGGCATTTTGAGGTTTGGGAAACTTTGCCCCTCCTGGTAGGAATGTATATCCCATACGTCACTAGCTCATGGACTCTTGCTAATATGAAAGAAATGAATTTATCAGGTAAGTTCTTACATAAATTATGTTTCTTGTTGTCTGTCGACAAGCCACACCCCTGGGGTGGACAACTGGGAGGTGGATTTTTTGAGCAGACAGACTTTTCATCCGGGCGAGTGGAAACTTCATCCGGATGTGTTCTCCAGTCTGATCCTCAAATGGGGTCAGCCAGAGTTGGATCTCATGGCATCCAAGCAGGATGTCAAACTTCAGAGGTACGGGTCGAGATCCAGAGCTCCTCAGGCGGCGCTGATAGATGCTCTGGCGGCCCCTTGGTCCTTCAATCTAGCATATCTGTTTCTTCCGTTTGCTTTCCTTCTGCGAGTGATTGCCCGGATCAAACAGGAAAGGGCTTCAGTGCTTCTCGTAGCACTGGCCTGGCCTCGCAGGATCTGGTATGCTGACCTGGTGGAGATGTTGTTTCTACCTCCTTGGAGGCTTCCGCTTCGAAGGGACCTTCTGATTCAGGGACCCTTCCATCATTCAAATCTAGATTCTCTGAAGCTGACTGCTTGGAGATTGAACGGTTGATTCTAGTCAAGCAAGGTTTTTCTGTCTCAGCCATAGACACTTTGATTCAGGCTTGCAAGCCTGTCACTAGAAGGATTTATCACAACATTTGGCATTAATACCTTTATTGGTGTGAATCCAAGGGCTACTCCTGGAGTAGAGTTAGGATTCCTAGGATTTTGTCTTTTCTCCAGAAAGGATTGGAGAAAGGATTATCTACAAGTTCTTTAAAGGGTCAAATTTCAGCATTATCTATCCTGTTACACAAGCGTCTAGCGGATGTCCCTGATGTTCAGTCTTTTTGTCAGGCCTTAAACAGAATTAGGCCTGTGGACTTTTTAGTTCTTCAAAGGGTTACCTTTGAACCTATGCATTCCTTAGATATCAAGTTGTTATCTTGGAAGGTTTTATTTTTGGTAGTGATTTTTTCTGCTCGTAGAGTGTCTGAGCTTTCAGCATTACAATGTGAGCTCCCTTACCTTATTTTTCATGCGGATAAGGTTGTCTTAAGTATGAAATTTGGATTTCTTCCCAGGGTTGATTCTGATTGGAATATTAATCAGGAAATTGTTGTTCCTTCCTTGTGTGCTAATCCTTCTTCTAAGGAGAGGCTCTTGCACAATTTGGATGTAGTTCGTGCTTTAAAGTTTTATTTATAGGCGACTAAATACTTTCGCCAGTCTTCCTCTTTGTTTGTGGTATTTTCAGGCAAATGTAGGGGACAGAAAGCTACGACTGTTTTTTTTCTTTCTTTTTGGATAAAGAGTATTATACATTTGGCTTACGAAACTGCTGGACAGCAGCCTCCTGAAAGGATTACGGCTCATTCCACTAGGATTGTTGCTTCCTAGTGGGCATTTAAAAATGAAGCTTCTGTGGAACAGATTTGCAAGGCTGCGACTTGGTCTTCTCTTCACTCTTTTTCAAAGTTTTACAAATGTTATACTTTTGCCTCGGCTGAGACTGTTTGTGGGAGAAAGGTTCTTCATGCAGTGGTGCCTTCCGTTTAGGTATCCTGTCTTGTCCCTCCCGTATCATCCGTGTACTCTAGCTTGGGTATTGGATACCATAAGTAATGAAGATGATCCGTGGACTCATCGTGTTTGTAAGAAGAAAAGAACATTTATGCTTACCTGATGATAAATTTGTTTCTTCTTAGACATGATGAGTCCACATCCCGCCCTGTCCTTTTAAGACAGGATGTTTTTTTTCTGTAAACTTCAGTCACCTCTGTACCTTGGCTTTTCCTTTCTCTTCCTAACTTCGGTCAAATGACTGGAGTGGGAGGGAAGGGAGGAGCTATTTAACAGCTCTGCTGTGGTGCTCTTTGCCTCTTCCTGCTGCCCAGGAAGTGAATATCCCGTAAGTAATGAAGATGATCCGTGGACTTGTCGTGTCTAAGAAGAAACAAATTTATCAGATAATCATAAATTTTCTTTTTAACCTTTTTTTAATTGGTCTCCCTGCAAAAGTTTCTAAATCCTTTGTGTTGGGGAGTGGATAAGAGTGTAATATGTGAGCAGAGAGAAATGGAAAGGGAGTGCACTGGGATTTATGGCATTAAATAGAGCATATGTATTTTCTAAACCTAAATAGATGTTTTGTTTACTTCTCTAGAGAAGTGGGTGGGGTAACAGGGGAGTCCTCCTAAGCAACATGCAGCCCTCATCATTTGAATAACCCTACTTTACTTTGTAGTAAGTACTAGAGAAGTCCAAATCATAAAATATATTTCAAAGAAAATTGGCCAACTGCTCTGCTGGAGTTGTGTATATAGTGGTTGCAGCATTCTACTCAACCTTTACTTTGCAGCATTCTACTCAACCTTTACGTAGTGTAGCTATGTATCTAGTACGATCATACAAATAATCAAACATCTATAAATAACAGAGCCATCGCCATGAATCAATTTCTGACAAGCAGGGCAGGTCTTTGTGTATTTGTAATCAGTATTGATATACATCTGCTATTGTCTATCTCTTTGGACCCTAAAATGGCTAAGGGGGGAAAAAAAGCCTATAAATATGCTGCATGAAGAAAGTCCTGAATTTTTAAATGGAAGAACACTTGGGAACCTTGTATAATTGTTCAGGAAGCTGCAAACTGTCCAAAAAGGAAGAAAACCCAAACCTACAAAAAAAAACACACACACCAGTATCACTGTATGAACCCAGATGGCTAAAGAAACTTAGATTTTTCCTTCTTTCTGAAGCAAGAAAGATTCTAGACTTCCTGATTCATTCAAATATGTAAGTGATCTGAAATCTGTCTAAAAATATATTCCTGATCATTCCTAGGATTCTGACAGAATGAGCACACTTTTTACATAAATTAAAGGGAAATTCTGAAAAATATTTTATCGGAAACATCAGATAAGAACTAAAACTAGAACACTCACTACAAAAAAGACTTGCTGTGGACAAATGTACCAGCAGAATTAGTACCATTGTTAATTTTGTAGAGCACCAATAGATTTCACAGAGCTAAATAGTCTGAATTAAAACAAAAGTTCAAATATGCTGAAGAACCAGCAAAAACTAATTTTGATCCCATTTAAGAAATGGTCCCTTTAAAAATATGGCAAATTCATAATCAGGGCTTGAAAGAATATCATGATTTCAGAATGAAAGGCAATCTTTTTCTGGAAAATAGCTAAAACTACAGAAAAAGTAAATCCTTTGCACTGTATGATCTTTTGAATTACAGGAGTGAAACAATTGGAGTGCTCGCTCTTTCGGAAACAAACTTACAACTGTTCACGACCTGTTTGTTTCTAACGCCTTTAATCTTCTAGCAATTACTGAAACCTGGTTATCATCTTCTGACACTGCTTCCATTGCTGCTCTTACGCACGGTGGTCTCCACTTTAGCCACACACCTAGGCCAGGTGAGAGACATTGTGGCGGTGTTGGCATCTTACGCTCCCCCTCCTGCTCCTATCAGCACCTGCATCCTCCTCCATCTCTCTCCTTTTCCTCCTTTGAAGTTCACTGCATCCGCCTGTTCTCCCCCTCTCTCTCAGGGTGGCAGTTATCTATCGCCCCCCTGGACCAACCTCCCAATTCCTTGATAACTTTGCTGCCTGGTTTTCTCACTTTCTCTCTACAAATACACCTGCTCTAATCCTGGGGGACTTCAACATCCCCATTGATAACCCATCTGCCACTACTGCCTCTAAGCTTCTCTCACTCACAAACTAATTTGGTCTTTTACAATCCACCCTATTCCCTACTCACTGCGACAGACACGCTATTGATCTGGTATTTTCCTCCCTTTGCTCTCTCTCTGTCACCTGTCGCCCATTTACCATCTCAGACCACCATCTGCTCACCTTTAATCTTAATATACAGGCTAAACTTACTTCTCGCCCCCGCACCTGTAGAAATCTGCACACTGGATCCTCTCCAACTTTCCAAACTTATTCAAAAACACCTCCCCCAAACTTCCACGATATGCTGCCCTGACCTTGCTACAACCCACTATAACAATACTCTCTCTTCTACACTTGACACTTTTGCTCCTCACCAAATACGCAAAACCCTGCGTCGTCCGCTCCAACCCTGGCACTCTAAGCAAACACGCTACCTGCAAAAATGCTCCCGTGCTGCTGAACGTGCCTGGAGGAAATCCCGCTCTGAACCAAATTTCCTCCACTATAAGTTCATTCTTTATTCTTACTGCTCTGCCCTTCTCTTAGCCAAGCAAACCTACTTCATTTCTCATATCTACTCACTCCTCAACCCTAAACGTCTCTTCTCCATTTTCAACTCTCTCCTCTATCCACCTGCACCACCCCCTTCATCTGACTTTAGTGCTCAAGACCTGGCAGACTACTTTTTCAACAAAACACTTACCATCCGAAGTAATATCCCAATACAAGACTGCAACCTTCCATCTCCGCCCACTCCCTCCACCACTCGCAGCACCTTCCCCCCCAACCACTAAAAATGAAGTGAGTTCTCTATTGTCTTCCTCACACCTCACTCCCTGCCCACTTGACCCTATCCCTTCACATCTAATACCTTCTCTGTCTTCTACCCTCACTCAAGCTCTTACTCACATATTCAACCTATCCCTTACTACTGGTTCATTCCCATCTTCCTTCAAACATGCAAAGGTCACCCCCATCCTCAAAAAAACCCTCCCTCGACCCCAACTCTCCTGCAAACTACTGCCCCATATTACTACTTCCGCTAGCTTCAAAAGTCCTGGAAAAACTAGTTTTCGATTGCCTAACCCACTTATTGTCCTCCAACTCATTGCTTGACCCCTTGCAATCTGGCTTCCGTCCCCAACACTCAACTGAGACTGCCCTCACCAAGGTTACTAACGATTTGCTTTCTGCTAAAAACAGCCACTACTCAATACTTATCTTACTTGACCTGTCTGCTGCCTTTGACACCATTGACCATCCCCTTCTCCTACAGACTCCCTTGGGATCTCTGACACTGCCCTCTCCTGGATCCACTCTTATCTCTAATAGGTCCTTTTCTGTCTCCTTTGCTTGCGTCTCCTCCTATCCATTGCCTCTGTCTGTTGGAGTACCTCAAGGCTTTGTTCTGGGTCCTCTATTCTTCTCTATTTATACTTCCTCACTGGGTAAACTTATCAGTAGCTATGGCTTCAACTATCACCTCTATGCTGATGATACTCATATCTACCGATCCACCCCTGCACTCTCTCCTTCTGTCCTTTCTCACATCAGTGTCTGCTTATCTGGCATTTCTTCTTGAATGGCCTCTCACCACCTAAAAATCAACATGTCCAAGACTGAGCTCCTTCTAACCCCCCCCCCCTCTAATTCTACCCCAGTTTCTAACTTTTCAATCACTGTTGGTGACACCACTATCTCCCCATCACCCCAAGTCCGCTGCCTAGGAGTTACACGTGACTCCAATCTGTCCTTCATACCCCACATCCAATTGCTCTCTTCATCCTGTCGCAACCACCTACACAATATCTCCAAAATTCATCTGTTTCTGAGTGCTGAAACTACTAAACAGCTAATCCATTCCCTGGTAATTTCCTGACTTGACTACTGTAATAACCTACTAACTAGCCTCCCTCTCTAACGCCTCTCCCCTCTTCAATGCATCCGAAATGCCTCTGCTAGGCTACTCCACCTCCCCTGACGCTCTGTATCTGCTGCACCTCTCTGCAAGTCCCTTCACTGGCTTCCCATTCACAGCAGAATTAAATTCCAAATTCTCACCCTGACCTACAAAGCCCTTACCAAAGCAGCCCCCCCCCCCACCTGTCCTTACTCATCAACAAATATACCCCAGCCCACCGCTAAGATACAACAATGACCTGCTCCTTGCATCTTCTACCATCACCTCCTCCTATGCTAGACTACATGACTTCTCTTGTGCGGCACCAACCATCTGGAACGCATTTCCTCAAGCTGTCAGACTTTCCCCTAAACTTTCCTATTTTAAACGCTCTCTAAATACCTTTTTATTCAGGGAAGCCTATCTCCAAATCAGTAACAAATGAATTCCACTTGCCTATTAGCTGCCCTCATCTAACTCCACACTAACATCATTCTCACCTTTGCAGCCCCCCTCCTCTTTCTCACCCTCCTACCCATCTAGATTGTAAGTTCCCACAGGAACAGGGCCCTCAAATCCCCCTGTATTTGTTTGTTAAACTTTGTCTGGTGTCTTTTATATTGTATTGTACTGTACTTTTATTTTTGTACCCATGGACAGCACTACGGAATCTGTTGGCGCTTTATAAATAAATAATAATAAATTACCATTGCATTTTCAGCTAAGGTGTTTCTTTCCTTGCTTCTTGTGCCATAATTAGTAATCCTGTAGGTTTCCCTTGTTCCCATCAGATATTTTCCTGGAAACTTATATATCCAGGGATGACTTCTGACAACTCAGGAAAGCTGACTAGAAGTTCAATTATGTCTGGGCAAAGAAATGAGCTGTCATATTCTTTTTTTTTTTTTAATAGTTTATTTAGTTTTCGGCAGAAAGAAAAATTAGAGTAGAGCACAGTCGCTCATGTTGTGCACCACGCAGGGTAAATCAAAATACATACATAACAAAATGATGTTCTGGTGACAACACATAAACCAAAGAACAAAGCATTGTTTATACACGTGACGTGCTTACATAAACAATAAAGAGTAGAACTGTATCTATACTGCACCTTATCTGGTGCAACAAACATATAAATAAATATAAAAAAAAAAAAAGGAACATACCAAATACCAGATATTTTACCCCTCCTCCGCGGCATGCCCGACAACCCTAAAAACCATATCATTCAATACCAAGCTACTGGGAATATTTCCCTCAGGATTATGCCTTCAAAGAACTCTGATTTATGGAACGCTTTAGTAAGGATATATTGGATGGTAAGAGGATATGTCTGAATAATTTTAACCCATTTATTAAAGAATCTTTGAATTTGTTTATTATGCAGTTTTGAGATGTTGTATTGTTCAAAGATAATCTGTTGTTTTACAGCTTCCAAGAATATACTAAAAGAAGGAGGTTTCCTATGTTTCCAGCTTCTTAGTAATAGATTACGAACAATTAATATGATCGTTTTAATCAAGTCGGCGTTATGGCCTCCTATACTTAAGAAAAAGATCTTTTTTGCATCAAAGACAAAGTACTCAGGATAGAATTTATTTAACCAGAAATTAACTTTCTGCCAGAATTGCCTCACTTTTGGACAATACCAGAAGCAATGTAACAAATCTGCCCTAGGCAGGGAACATTTATAGCAGAGGCCCGTATTATCATGTGACCAAAGAGCCAGTCTTTTCGGAGAGATATATGCATTATTGAGTAATTTTAAATGAGATTCGTGCCAAGAGAAACGGAGGGGCACTTCCACCAACCATTTAATACTCTTTTTAATTAAATTGTGATTAATTTCTTCAAAGTGTCTTGACCAGTACAATATATATTGTTCAAAATTTAATTGGCCCTGCTTTGCCAGTAACATTTTATATAAGAGTGAGATAGAGTGTTTTCCTTGTTTATATAACTTTATATACCCTCCGATTTCTGCAAAACATTCTGACCAATTTCCTAACTGTAATTTCTTATTTAGAAAATGACGTATCTGTAAATAAGCAAAGAAATGCTTGTTAGGAAGATTAAATTAATTGGATATGCTTTCAAAGGTTCTTATATTAAATTGCTCATCCAAGAGCTGTATTATCTTGGAGAGCCCTCTATTATCCCATTCTCTGAATGGCTTACAGAAACATCCAGGTAAGAACTCAGGATTTCCTCTAATCAATAGAAAAAATGATATATGATAGTTAATCTTAAGACGAGAACATAGCAATTGCCAAGCTTTCACCACATTATATATACTAGTACACATTTTTATACTAGTTGGTAACTGTGCACTAGGGCAGTGTAGAATAGTTTTGCATGAAAACGGGTATATAAAAGTCTCTTCTAAACTTATGTTGGTTAATACCTCCGCGGTGTGTAACCAGTCCACCCCGTAGCGAGCCAAAATAGCTAAATTATATAACTTAATATCTGGGAAAGCTAGGCCACCAAGCTCCTTCTGCTGAGATAACTTTTTAATCGAAATCATCTGTCTCGACTTGTTCCATAAAAACTTAACACAAGCCTGATTAAACAATTTAATATCTTTTGCCTTAATAAATAAAGGGAGGTTGTTCATTACAAATAATATCTGAGGGAACAAAATGGTTTTTATCATTGTGATTTTAGCTGAAAGAGAAATTGGGAACAATGCCCAGCGTTGGAGCTTAGATTTAATATTTACAAAGAAAGGAGTAAAATTAAGTCTGTACCAGCTATTTGGATCTCTATGTAATATAATTCCAAGATATCTGAAACTCTCAACCTCCTTTTGGTCGTATTGGCTCCTACTATCTTTATTTTTATATATCCATAAAATCTCAGATTTGGTGGTGTTCACCTTGTAGCCTGAAATTCTGCTGAATAGTTCTAGGGCACCAAACGCTATAGGGATATTTTTATGTGTATGTTTAAAATATAGTAGTAAATCATCAGCATAGAGCGACAAAACTAATTTCTGGTCTCCAATATTTATCCCCTCAAGTTCTTGCCGAAGATAGATTGCTAAAGGTTCAATGGCCAAATTAAATAAAAGGGGAAAAAGTGGGCAGCCCTGACGGGTACCTTTCTCCATTTAAAAAAAAGAAGTTTGAGTGTTATTAATTGCTATGGAAGAAATTGGATAATTGTATATAGTTTTAACAAACTTTGTCAAATTTCCTGAAAAACCAAATTTTGTCAGGGCCACATGTAAATGTTCCCATATTATGGAGTCAAATGCCTTCTCCGCGTCAACCATAACCATAGCCATATCGTCTTGGTATGTTACTTTCTCCTTATTAATTTTATTACAAAAATATTCTATCAACATATATGCCTTTCTGATATTTTTGGTAAGTGACCTATTACACATAAAACCAGCTTGGTCCTGATGGATAACTTCTTGAAGTACTTCCTTAAAACGATTCGCTATTATAGAAGTTAATCATTTATAGTCTATGTTCAGCAAGGAAATAGGTCTATAGGACCCGGGGTCTGTTAAATTTTTGTCTTTTTTTGGTATAAGGGTTATGATTGACGCAGAGAAAAACCTTGACATTAATTTTCCCCCCGTGAAGTATTCATTGAATAAACAAGTTAAGATAAAAAACAATCTCTGATTGTTTAGCTCTTTCAAGCATTAAATGGTAACCTTCTAATGTTTACTTTCTCTATTGCTATTTATGATTTAATATGTATACCTGATTCACTGTTTCTCCTTATTTATATTTGGTTGGATTATATGTTCATATAATTTGTATACTTTTCAAGAGGGAGATAATTATATATTATTTCTAAATTTATCTAGACATTATATATATCTTTAAATTTCATCACAGCTGTAGCCTATTTAAGTGGAAGGCAGCTGCTGCTCCTTTAAGCAGTGAACAAGTGCTTGGCAAGCACGAAACATGTCTGCTGCATAAGGAGCGCAGCTTTCCTCCCTTTTGATATGTATTTTATCTGAGTCCTGGTCAGTTTGTGCTGTGCTTCAGTTAAACTGTACTGTGCCCGTTGGTGTTTTTAATGTGCATTACAATAAAGGAACTTTCTACTTTTAACCGGCATTGGAACTACTATTTTTTGCATTGGATCCTCTACTTGTTTAGCGTATAGGACATGATAGAGCGCACTGCTTGTGTGTTTGTTTATGTCTCTATTTTGCCGTTCGAATAGCGGTAGCTGCCTTTCTGGAAGGATCCTCACATAGAAGGACAGCACATACCAGGGTTACATCGGCTGAAGATGAGGTGGGTGAGTTTAAGTTCTTAAACGCTTTTGATACTACAAGCTTTTGTTTATATGCACAGCTGCACTTTCTCATATACGTTTGTGGCACTACAAGCTTCTACATATGCACATTTGTACTTTTGCACAGCACTTTGTTACAATTGACCATTTGACCAGTTAAAATTCTTTATATACGCCAAATCCCAACCGAATATGGATAACAGTGAAGAGGAGTCTTATGTCCTAACTAATTTTGAAGAGACTGTCACGCAATATGATATTGAGGAGGAAGTGGTTTATACCATTGACAGCCTCTTTTATGAAATTGATGCTCTGAGAAAAAGGGTTTTAAAATTGGAATTGGACATTAAGACTTTCCTAATATACAAAAATAATAAACATATCCCTAGAGGATTACGTATCAGAAAATTCCCATCTTTCAAAGTGACTGATATTGATTTTATGACGAAATGGAATATTATATTGGACACATGCTCATTTGCCCTAATTGACCTACTCATCAAATATAAACAGAAACAAAGGGTAGATCTATTGTTAGAGATCAAAGAGATTCAGGAAAAACTAAAAGCAGTCCAAAAAGACCCAGAATTTAAATTATATGATAAACAATTTGAAAAAAATATGCAAACTTTTCGTCAGGAGCTTTGGGAATTTAAATCTGGAAAAATCCTTAGGGACAAACATGATTATGACCACCACTCTGTTTATAGATGGGATTCCTATGAAAATGGAGACCTAAAAAAGAGAAGGAGATGGCAAAAAAATAAAAAGAATAAGTCTAAAAAACAGGTCACCTTCTCTGATACTGATACAGAGTATGAAATAGAGTCTTCTGATGGTGACACTTGTACTGAGGAACCCATCCCTACTGTTCTACAGACCCCACAAGAAATGCCATCCACTAGTGCCTCAAAAAACGACCAGCGAGAGACTCTCCCAGCAGTAAAGAAGAAAACATACATAGAGGCAAAAGGGGGAAAGGCAAAAAAACAGCCTGTAGACAAAGAGAGAGAGGAGAGGATAGAAGAGACCCCAAAGAAACAGTCAATTTATTACAAAACCAGAGCAGGAAATCGGAAAAAGAAATATGTGTAAAAGACAATAATGTTTTGAACTTGTCTAGTATACATCTCACTGCAGTAGAACAAAGAGTATTGTCTAAAGGGTTGAATTATGTCCCCTCTCAGCATTTTAATTTGTTCAACACAATTGTGGATATCAATAAATTTGTGCGCAAATTAATTTTGCGTAAACATTTTATTAATGCTGAGGGGGCACAAGAAGGAACCAGGGATTTGGTGAATATACAAATGGGGAATATTGTTAATCAAGATGATATGACTTTTTCTGACATATGTTGTGTTACTGATTTACAGGAACTTTTAAATGATAATGCTGTGGACACAGAGGGTCAGATAGTAGAAGGTAATATCAACCTAAGCAAATTTAAGAAAAAAAGTGAGTTTTACCCTGTACATTCCAGATCTAGTGCTGTGGAGATTTTTCAGAAGGTGGTTGAGGATAAACTTAGGACACTGAACAGTACACCTAAATATAGTAAAATGAATTTGTCCTTTAAGGAAAGAGCAGCCTTAAACAAATTGAATCAGAATGACACCATCACTATAAGACCTTCTGATAAGGGAGGTAATGTGGTGGTCCTGGATAGGTCCAACTACATTAAGGAAGCTAATAGCCAGTTAAAGGATAGAGAAGTATATATTATGTTAAAGGATAACCCTACATCTAAATTTAAGAAAGAATTGGAAAGTCTGGTTTCATATGCCAGATACAATAACATCATAACTGAGGCCACTAAAGATATGTTGGTTCCTGAACATCCTGTTACCCCTATATATCATTATCTTCCCAAGATACACAAAGATATTGTTAACCCTCCAGGGCGTCCCATTATAGCTGGCATTAGCTCCCTGAATGAACCCCTTTCTGATTTGGTCGACAGTTTTTTATAACCCATTGTTAGGTCTCTACCCAGCTTTATACAGGACACCACCTCTTTGCTGTTAAAATTGGAAAAGGTGGAATGGAGATCCAATTATAGATTTCTAGTGTTGGATGTGGCCTCTTTATATACTTCGATCACGCACGTTAAGGGACTACAGGCAATAGATTATTTCCTAAATAATAAAAGTAACTTCAACCCAGCAACTAAACAGTTTTTGTTAAACTCCATCGAATATCTTCTGTCTCACAATTTTTTTATGTTCGATGGGGGTTTCTATCTCCAGAAACGTGGAACTGCTATGGGGGCCAAATTTGCCCCCTGTTACGCCAATCTCTTTATGGGATGGTGGGAGCTTTTCCACGTCTTTGGAGATAGAAACCCCTACAGGAATAATGTTATATTTTTTGCCAGATATATAGATGATCTTATATTTATCTTGGACTGTGCAGATAGCACAGTAGAAGAATTTTGCACCTACCTTAATGACAATGATCATAACATCAGATTGACGGGTGAACAAAGTTCAGACAAAATAGATTTTTTGGACATTACCATTTTTGGCAATGTAGATACAGGGATTATAGAAACTGACCTGTATAGAAAGGTGACGGCAGGAAATACCATCTTGGATTTCAACTCCTGTCACCCAAGACACACCCTTTTGGGAATTCCTAAAGGCCAATACATTCGGGCCAAGAGAAACTGTACAAGTGAGAATAATTATAAAAAGCAAGCAGATATTATAACTCAGAGACTAAAAGAGAGAGGATACAATGAAACTACATTAAATAAAGCTCGAGAAGAGGTAGACACCATACCAAGGGACACATTGCTACATTACAAAAACAAATATAAAAATAAAAATAAAAATAAAGATTACTTGACAACTGATAAACCTAAATTTATCACGACTTACAGTCTTGAATATAATAAGATCTGTGAAATAATTAAGGAATCGCTACCAATTCTGCACACTGATCCAATCCTTAAAGGGATAGTCAGTGATGGCTGTCAGTTTATCTCTAAAAAAGGGAAAACTATAGGCAATTACGTATCCCCCTCTGATTTACCAAGAACTAAACAGGAATGTTGGCTTAAACAGAGAAAAGGCTTTTTTAAGTGTAGACACAGAATATGCAAAACTTGTGATTCTGTCAATGAAGGTGAATTTTTTACCTCTACTAGTACCGGAAAAGTACACCAAATCAAGTTTTGCATAACATGTGCTACTACCCATACTATCTATCTCCTGACATGTAGGGGATGTTTCAAACAGTACGTGGGGAGGTCTAAAAGACCCCTAAAAGATCGCTTCTTGGAACATGTACGTTCCATAGAGGATCCTGATTCTGACACTCCCATTGCGAGACATTTCAAGACTTTTCATAATTCAGATACATCATTACTATCCCTGCAGGGTATTGATCATGTCCTGCAATGGAGAAGAGGTGGCAATAGACAGAATAAACTCAATCTAAGAGAGGTTTATTGGATATTCACCCTAAATACATCTATGCCCTATGGTCTAAATTTTAGAAGAGACATAGATCTTTGTATATAAGGATAATTATTTGCTAACAAATTTATGTATTGAATTCAATATGGTATATTGTATTTAAATCTAAGTATCATACATTAGAGGTTTTGAACAAATATCAAAATTATAGGTGTTTAGCAATAATGATTACTTCTTTAGGTAGTTTAGCTCTTTCAAGCATTAAATGGTAACCTTCTAATGTTTACTTTCTCTATTGCTATTTATGATTTAATATGTATACCTGATTCACTGTTTCTCCTTATTTATATTTGGTTGGATTATATGTTCATATAATTTGTATACTTTTCAAGAGGGAGATAATTATATATTATTTCTAAATTTATCTAGACATTATATATATCTTTAAATTTCATCACAGCTGTAGCCTATTTAAGTGGAAGGCAGCTGCTGCTCCTTTAAGCAGTGAACAAGTGCTTGGCAAGCACGAAACATGTCTGCTGCATAAGGAGCGCAGCTTTCCTCCCTTTTGATATGTATTTTATCTGAGTCCTGGTCAGTTTGTGCTGTGCTTCAGTTAAACTGTACTGTGCCCGTTGGTGTTTTTAATGTGCATTACAATAAAGGAACTTTCTACTTTTAACCGGCATTGGAACTACTATTTTTTGCATTGGATCCTCTACTTGTTTAGCGTATAGGACGGATACGCTCTTGTTCCCTACTGGTTCATGTGACTGTGATGTCATCCCCACTCTCCTGTGTGCCGAATACCGGAAGTGCTGTCCATATGCTGTGAGGACATGATAGAGCGCACTGCTTGTGTGTTTGTTTATGTCTGATTTAAGCAACCTGTAAAACTCTACCGGTATTTGGTCTGGTTCAGGTGCCTTACCAAGTTTAGTTCCCTCTATCGCCTTCATGACCTCAGCTGGAGAGATAGGCGAGTTTATTAGCTTAACTTGATCTACGGTAATCTGTGGGCAATTAATACTGCTCCAAAATATCTTGCTAGCTTCTTTATCTATAGCTTTCGCAGCGTATATATTCTTATAGTAATCATGAAAAACTTTACCGATATCCGCTGTTCGCGTATAATTCTGGCCATCCACAATCACATTCTCAATTATATTCTTCCGTTTTCTGGCTCTATCTAGCCTTGACAGGAACTTCACTGATTTACCATATCTGCTGCCATAAACAGCATTTAATCTAGCTTCCTGCTGCATCATTTTGGCTAAAAAAAACGAGTCTCTTTCTTGTCTAGCCTTTCGATATTCTAGCCAATATTTCCTTAATGGGTTATTTGTATAGTTCTGAAGGGCCCTGGAAACAGCTTTTGCTAATTGAATATCACGGGCCGTAGCTTTTTTTTTTAAAGTGATCATGTATAATTTAATCTCCCCCCTTAAATATGCTTTGGCCGCCTCCCAAAATACTTCATAATTATTAGCATAGTCTTGATTATTAATACAATATTCACGCCACTTATTCTTTATCCATATTTGGAAAGATCTATCATTAATCATATGTTTTGGGAAAAAAAAATTGTTTCCCGAACTTACATACTCATCACTAGCCCCTACCTCAAGTGATATTATAGCGTGATCTGATATTACAATTTCACCGATGTCTGCAGATACATCTTCCCGTAATAGGGCGTTTGAAACTAAAAAAAAAATTAATGCGCGAAAAGGATCTGTGTACCTGAGATTCGCAAGTAAAACTTTTTCCATCGGGGTGATGAACCCGCCATATATCATGTAGACTTAGTTCTTCACGTATTTGAAAAAATATTTGAGAATTTTGCATAGACCTCCTATTCTATCTATGAGACAACCTATCTAGTGATGGTATTGGAGTTAAATTAAAATCTCCGGCAAGTATTATATTTTGCTCGTCTTTCAACATTAATCTTGCCGTCATATCGTCCCAGAAAAGTTGGTCCTTGACATTGGGCCCATAAATATTGCACACTACATATTTTACTTTTTTAGTTTCCAATGTTAAAATTATCCATCTGTCATTAAAATCTATTTGGCTTTCTTGGATATTGTATTCCAAATTCTTACTAAATAAAAAGACAACCCCCCGCTTTCTCTTGGCACAGTCTGATGCTATTACTTGTCCCACCAATTTACACTTAAGTTTCTGGGCTTCAGTATTTTTTGCAATAGGACAATAGGATATTGCAATAGGACAATATCAGGTTTAAATTTGTCTAAATGTTTAATTATCAACTTTCTTTTCTCCTGTTAAGTGTGATCAGTCCACGGGTCATCATTACTTCTGGGATATTAACTCCTCCCCAACAGGAAGTGCAAGAGGATCACCCAGCAGAGTTGCTATATAGCTCCTCCCCTCTACGTCACACCCAGTCATTCTCTTGCACCCAACTAATAGATAGGATGTGTGAGAGGACTGTGGTGATTATACTTAGTTTTTATAACTTCAATCAAAAGTTTGTTATTTTAAAACAGCACCGGAGTGTGTTGTTCCTTCTCAGGGAGAATTTGAAGAAGAATCTACCTGAGTTTCTATATGATTTTAGCCGGAGTAGTTAAGATCATGTTGCTGTTCTCGGCCATCTGAGGGGTGAGTTATACTTCAGATCAGGGGACAGCGGGCAGGGTCACCTGCAAAGAGGTATGTAGCAGCTTATTATTTTCTGAGAATGGAATTGATTAGAAAATACTGCAAATACCTATATAAAGTAAGTTCAGCCTTAAATGCAGTAGTAGCAACTGGTATCAGGCTGTCATGTATGTATATTTTCACTTCAGTATTCTGGGGAATGGCACTTCACTGGAATGATACTGTATGAATAAACCTTAGCCTATATTGCAGTGAGAACGGCTAGCAGTAGGTTTCTGTGACAATTTATTATCAGGTTAAACGTTTTGCTGGCATGTTAAATCGTTTAATTTTCTGAGGTACTGGGTGAAAAATTGTGTTGGGCACTAATTATCCACTTGGCGGGCATTTTATTCAATTTTTGACAGTTTACTGATCTCCCTCACTGTTGTGTGTGAGGGGGAGGGGCTTAATTTGGCGCTTTTGCTACGCATCAGGAATTCAGTCACAAGTCTGTTTTTCTTCCCTGCATGATCCGGTTCGTCTCTACAGAGCTTAAGGGTCGTCAAAAGTTATTTTGAGGGAGGTAATCACTCACAGCAGACCTGTGAGATAGTGCTTGACTGTGATAAAAAACGTTATTTCTGCACTTTTTTTCTGTCATTTAAGGGTTAGTTATCCATTGCTAAGGGGAACAATCCTTTGCTAAATATATATTTTTTTCCGGTTAAAATTTGATTTTATTGTTTCTCAACTGTCATAACTTCTGTGCTTCTTAAAGGCACAGTACGTTTTTTTCATACTATTGAAATTTAAATTGAAAAGTATTTCCAAGCTGCTGGTTTAATTGCTAGTGTGTTTAACATGTCTGATTCAGAGGAATGTCTCTGTGCTATATGTGCTAAAGCCAAAGTGGAGCCCAATAGAAATTTATGTACTAATTGCATTGATGCTACTTTAAATAAAAGTCAATCTGTACAAATTGAACATCATTCACCAAACAACGAGGGGAAAGTTATGCCGACTAACTTGCCTCACGTGTCAGTACCTGAATCTCCCGCTCGGGAGGTGCGTGATTTGGTAACGCCGAGTACTTCAGGGCGGCCATTACAAATCACATTACAGGACATGGCTAATGTTATGACTGAAGTTTTGTCTAAATTACCCGAACTTAGAGGGAAGCGTGACCACTCTGGGGTGAGAACAGAGTGCGCTGATAATACTAGGGCCATGTCAGATACTGGGTCACAGTATGCGGAACATGAGGACGGAGAGCTTCAATCTGCAGGTGACGGTTCTGATCCCAATAGAGTGGATTCAGACATTTCTAATTTTAAGTTTAAGCTTGAGAACCTCCGCGTTCTACTAGGGGAGGTATTAGCGGCTCTGAATGATTGTAACACCGTTGCAATTCCAGAGAAGTTATGTAGGCTGGATAGATACTATGCGGTACCGGCGAGTACTGACGTATTTCCTATACCTAAGAGGCTTACAGAGATAATTACTAAGGAGTGGGATAGGCCCGGTGTACCCTTTTCCCCCCCTCCTGTATTTAGAAAAATGTTCCCAATAGACGCCACCACGCGGGACTTATGGCAGACGATCCCTAAGGTGGAGGGAGCGGTTTCTACTCTGGCTAAGCGTACCACTATCCCGGTGGAGGATAGCTGTGCCTTTTCAGATCCAATGGATAAAAAATTAGAGGGTTACCTTAAGAAAATATTTGTTCAACAAGGTTTTATACTACAACCCCTTGCATGTATTGCGTCTGTCACGGCTGCGGCCGCTTTTTGGTCCGAGTCCCTGGAAGAGACTCTTGACTCAATTACTATCGAAGAAATTTCAAACAGGCTTAAAACCATTAAGCTAGCTAATTCATTTGTTTCAGATGCCGTAGTACATTTAACTAAACTTACGGCTAAGAATTCCGGTTTCGCCATTCAGGCACGCAGAGCTCTGTGGCTAAAATCGTGGTCAGCTGACGTTACTTCTAAATCTAAGTTACTTAACATACCTTTCAAAGGGCAGACCTTATTCGGGCCCGGTTTGAAAGAAATTATCGCTGACATTACAGGAGGTAAAGGCCATGCCCTGCCTCAAGACAAAGCCAAGCCTAGGGCTAGACAGTCTAATTTTCGTTCCTTTCGTAATTTCAAAGCAGGAGCAGCATCAACTTCCTCTGCTCCAAAACAGGAAGGAGCTGTTGCTCGTTACAGACAAGGCTGGAGACCTAACCAGTCCTGGAACAAGGGCAAGCAGGCCAGAAAACCTGCTGCTGCCCCTAAGACGGCATGAATTGAGGGCCCCCGATCTGGGAACGGATCTAGTGGGGGGCAGACTTTCTCTCTTCGCCCAGGCTTGGGCAAGAGATGTCCAGGATCCCTGGGCACTAGAGATCATATCTCAGGGATATCTTCTGGATTTCAAATCCTCTCCCCCAAAAGGGAGATTCCATCTGTCAAGGTTGTCAACAAACCAAATAAAGAAGGAGGTGTTTCTACGCTGCGTACAAGATCTGTTACTAATGGGAGTGATCCATCCGGTTCCGCAGTCGGAACACGGACAGGGATTTTACTCAAATCTGTTTGTGGTTCCCAAGAAAGAAGGAACCTTCAGACCAATCTTGGATTTAAAGATCCTAAACAAATTCCTAAGAGTTCCATCGTTCAAAATGGAAACTATTCGGACAATTCTACCCATGATCCAAAAGGGTCAGTACATGACCACAGTGGATTTAAAGGATGCTTACCTTCACATTCCGATTCACAGAGATCATTACCAGTATCTAAGGTTTGCCTTCCTAGACAGGCATTACCAGTTTGTAGCTCTTCCATTCGGGTTGGCTACGGCTCCAAGAATCTTCACAAAGGTTCTGGGTGCCCTTCTGGCGGTACTGAGACCGCAAGGAATTTCGGTAGCTCCGTACCTAGACGACATTCTGATACAAGCTTCAAGCTTTCAAACTGCCAAGTCTCATACAGAGTTAGTACTGGCATTTCTAAGGTCGCATGGGTGGAAGGTGAACGAGAAGAAGAGTTCTCTCTTTCCACTCACAAGAGTTCCCTTCTTGGGGACTCTTATAGATTCTGTAGAAATGAAGATCTACCTGACAGAAGACAGGTTAACAAAACTTCAAAACGCTTGCCGTGTCCTTCATTCCATTCAACACCCGTCAGTGGCTCAATGCATGGAGTTGATCGGCTTAATGGTAGCGGCAATGGACATAGTACCCTTTGCACGCTTACACCTCAGACCGCTGCAATTGTGCATGCTAAGTCAGTGGAATGGGGATTACTCAGATTTGTCCCCTACTCTGAATCTGGATCAAGAGACCAGAAATTCTCTTCTGTGGTGGCTTTCTCGGCCACATCTGTCCAGGGGGATGCCATTCAGCAGGCCAGAATGGACGATTGTAACAACAGACGCCAGCCTGCTAGGTTGGGGCGCTGTCTGGAATTCCCTGAAGGCTCAGGGATCATGGACTCAGGAGGAGAGTCTCCTGCCAATAAACATTCTGGAATTGAGAGCAGTTCTCAATGCCCTTCTGGCTTGGCCCCAGTTAACAACTCGGAGGTTCATCAGATTTCAGTCGGACAACATCACGACTGTAGCTTACATCAACCATCAAGGAGGGACAAGAAGCTCCCTAGCGATGATGGAAGTATCAAAGATAATTCGCTGGGCAGAGTCTCACTCTTGCCACCTATCAGCAATCCACATTCCGGGAGTGGAGAACTGGGAGGCGGATTTCTTAAGTCGTCAGACTTTTCATCCGGGGGAGTGGGAACTTCATCCGGAGGTCTTTGCCCAAATACTTCGTCGTTGGGGCAAACCAGAAATAGATCTCATGGCGTCTCGACAGAACGCCAAGCTTCCTCGTTACGGGTCCAGATCCAGGGATCCGGGAGCGGCCCTGGTAGATGCTTTGACAGCACCTTGGACCTTCGGGAGAGCTTATGTGTTTCCACCCTTCCCGATGCTTCCTCGATTGATTGCCAGGATCAAACAGAAGAGAGCATCGGTGATTCTAATAGCGCCTGCGTGGCCACGCAGGACCTGGTATGCAGATCTAGTGGACATGTCATCCTGTCCACCTTGGTCTCTGCCTCTGAGACAGGACCTTCTGATTCAGGGTCCCTTTAAACATCAAAATCTAATTTCTCTGAAGCTGACTGCCTGGAAATTGAACGCTTGATTTTATCAAAACGTGGATTTTCTGAGTCAGTAATTGATACCTTAATACAGGCTAGGAAGCCTGTTACCAGAAAGATTTACCATAAAATATGCCGTAAATACCTATATTGGTGCGAATCCAAAGGTTACACTTGGAGTAATGTTAGGATTCCTAGGATATTGTCTTTTCTACAAGAAGGTTTAGAAAAGGGTTTATCCGCTAGTTCCTTAAAGGGACAGATCTCAGCTCTGTCCATTCTGTTGCACAAACGTCTGTCAGAAGTTCCAGACGTTCAGGCTTTTTGTCAGGCTTTGGCCAGGATTAAGCCTGTGTTTAAAACTGTTGCTCCGCCATGGAGTTTAAACCTTGTTCTTAACGTTTTACAGGGCGTTCCGTTTGAACCCCTTCATTCCATTGATATAAAGTTGTTATCTTGGAAAGTTCTATTTTTAATGGCTATTTCCTCGGCTCGAAGAGTCTCTGAGTTATCAGCCTTACATTGTGATTCTCCTTATTTGATTTTTCACTCGGATAAGGTAGTTCTGCGTACTAAACCTGGGTTCTTACCTAAGGTAGTCACTAACAGGAATATCAATCAAGAGATTGTTGTTCCATCCTTGTGTCCAAATCCTTCTTCAAAGAAGGAACGACTTCTGCACAATCTGGATGTAGTTTGTGCCCTAAAATTTTATTTACAGGCAACTAAAGATTATCGACAAACGTCTTCCCTGTTTGTCGTTTACTCTGGTCAGAGAGAAGAGGTCAAAAAGCTTCTGCTACCTCTCTCTCTTTTTGGCTTCGTAGCATAATACGTTTAGCTTATGAGACTGCTGGTCAGCAGCCTCCTGAAAGAATTACAGCTCATTCCACTAGAGCTGTGGCTTCCACTTGGGCCTTTAAGAATGAGGCCTCTGTTGAACAGATTTGCAAGGCTGCAACTTGGTCTTCGCTTCATACTTTTTCCAAATTTTACAAATTTGACACTTTTGCTTCTTCGGAGGCTATTTTTGGGAGAAAGGTTCTTCAGGCAGTGGTTCCTTCTGTATAAAGAGCCTGCCTGTCCCTCCCGTCATCCGTGTACTTTTGCTTTGGTATTGGTATCCCAGAAGTAATGATGACCCGTGGACTGATCACACTTAACAGGAGAAAACATAATTTATGCTTACCTGATAAATTCCTTTCTCCTGTAGTGTGATCAGTCCACGGCCCGCCCTGTTTTTTATGGCAGGTCAAAATTTTTAAATTATACTCCAGTCACCACTGCACCTTTTAGCTTCTCCTTTCTCGTTGGTTCTTGGTCGAATGACTGGGTGTGACGTAGAGGGGAGGAGCTATATAGCAACTCTGCTGGGTGATCCTCTTGCACTTCCTGTTGGGGAGGAGTTAATATCCCAGAAGTAATGATGACCCGTGGACTGATCACACTACAGGAGAAAGGAATTTATCAGGTAAGCATAAATTATGTTTTTTTGGGAGTTGTTATCCCTCCTACATTCCATGAGATAAACTTAATCTTCCTCATTTTATTAGTAGCCTTTTTTTAGTTACTTTCTATATGGTGGGTCAGAAAGTACAGGTCTGCAGCGGGGGAGAGAGCACAGCAACGACACACACAAACAAACAAAAAAAAAAAGAAACGCACCTCCATAATATTTTAAAAAACAACCTTAAGGCCCCTAAAGCTAACATTTTTAACATCTTAGGTCTCTTCTTTAACCATCTATTTTACCGTACTTGCCTACTTTTGCAGAAATCTCTCACTTCTTCTGCGTTAACCAGAGTAACATTGCCCCCCATTTCCTCCACAATTATCTTGGCAGGATATACTAATCTAGCCTTGAGGCTGGCAGTAATTAACCTAGTGCAATAAGGAGCTAGCTCTTTTCTTTTCACAGACGTGTCGCTTGAAAAGTCCTGGAAGAGCAATACTTTGTTTTGACTGATTTCTAACTTCCCTGTTTTCCTATATGCCCTCAAAATATTGTTCTTGTCCTGATAATTTAGATATTTTACCAAAACCGGCCTATTATAGTTCTTATCTCTTTGACTATCTCTAGGCAGACCCAAACGATGTGCCCTTTCAAATGGAATTGGTGTACCCAGAGCCATGGGTAAGGTAGTACTAGCAAAAGCTATCAAATCAGGGAATTCGCCATTATCTGGTAGACCTATAATTTTTAAATTTTTACGTCTCGATCGGTCTTCTAACTCATGGATTTTATCCTGTAACCTACTCAGTGTCTTGCTATTGTCTGTTATGATTTTTTCCTGCTTATAGATTATTTCCTCATTACTAGACACTCTATCTTCCACTTCCGTAAGACGGCTAGCAATTTGTTTAAGTTCTGTCATTATATTGGCCGTTTGGCTTTTAAGCATTTTAAATTGTGGAACAAAGATTTCGGACATCTGAGATATCAGAAGCTGGATATCATCTTTATGTATTATCGACTCAGGAGTACTTTCTATGTGTGTGTCTGAAATTCGCATTTTTTTATCTTTTTGCTTGGGAGGCATGGCCGGGGAGTAACTTTTATTGTGAGTGATAAATTTGTCCATGTACAGTGTGATGTCTAAGATTATGTATTTTTATATCCAGTCCCCTCCTACAGTGACTGTGTGCCGTGAATTATTTGACAGCTCTTTTCTCATAAAACAACAAAGGTTGTGTGCGTATAATTACAACTTATACTATGTGTTATCCAAACAAAGAATATGAATGTGCTTCTTTTACAAAAAAGAAAACAAAGAAAAAATCTATATAAAAAGGAAAAGCATTAAAGGGGCAGTATACTGTAAAACAGTTTTTCCCTTAATGTGTTTACAATTGCTTTTTTTACCAACTGCAGAGTAAAAATGTATGATAAATAGTTTTTTAAGGTTTATTTGTGTATATTAATGCTCTGATTTTGTGTTTTGAGGCCACAACCTAATAAAATGGGTTGAGCTTGTAGGTATAATCAGATCTCATTACTTTATCACATTGTGTACACATATCTGCTTCTTTATCTTATATCTGTCCATAAACCAATCACCAGTACTTGGAGAGAACAATGGAAAATCAACATTTTATTACCTTATCTCTGCTATATCACAATGGGAGTGTAATTTCTTCTGCTGGCTGTGTTTACAAAGCTTATCTATAGCTTGGACCTGCGGCCACAAACTTTCAGAATAGGTGGGGATACCACATGCTAAATCAACTATTTCAAATGCCAATATAAGGGTAAAGGAGCTACTTGTAAACAATTTAATACACTCCAGCAGGTAAAGGGGATCATTGGGAACAAATTAAAGTGGAGAAAATTTTTGAGTAAACTGTCCCTTTAAGTGTGAGCAAAAACCAACGTGACGTGTCTTTATGTATGTACCTTTTTTTTTTCTCCTCTTTCCCCTTCCCCCTCTTCTCCTGACCACACACCAAGGGATTTAACTCAGACTTTTATCACAGTGACTCCTTAAATCATGCTCTAATCTAGCATGTTAACATTATGTTTAAGCAAAAACAAACAAAAGAAAGGCAACCTGATTTTACCTAATCCACCTTGAGCCCCCAACTCTCTTGCGTAAATCTTTTATCACTTTTTACCAGTACCTTATACTATGTATTTTGTGAAATTTAACCAATCACTTCTTCTAAACAACTAACACTGCTATTACAATTCGTTTTTTCTAAAATGCCCAGTCTTTCCAAACCTTAAAGTTTCCTCTCAAGCTAAATTTTTAAGGGCTATTGGCTTATGATTGTATCCTTCCAAAAAGAGCTACTCAGGTAACCACAGTTAAGAAAACACTTCTATAGCATAGCAATTTTCCTGAAAAAAAGACCCAACATAAAGCAAGTACATAGAGATACACATTACCAGCATCCCATTGCTATATATATATATAAATACCACCAGTTATTTTTTGTTTAGACCAAAGAAGCTCAATATAACTTTAAGATATAAAGTCCAAATAAAGTCCGTATATAACCTCTATAAGCCTGATTTCTGCCGATCTTTGTTACTTTTTTATCCTCTGGTAGGCAGTATCTAATGACCCTTTTTCCTCTTTTTTTTTTTTTTTTTTTTTCCTTTTTTTTTTTCTTCCTTTATCTTTTGGCTCAGTGTCCAGTGCTAGGTTTTACCGCTCTTGAGGTATTAAACACGCTTAAAGTATCCAAAGAGTGATATGAATTACCTTATACTTAATACTCTATAGCATCATTGTAAATTAGCAACAAGCCTGAGTTATAGCTCCATATAATCAAGAAAGAAAAGAAGAATACAGGCTAAATATATTGAAAATGTCAAGACATATCTTATCTTTTATATACTTGTACGTATCCACCGGCCATTAGTATCATCTTTGACATCACCCAGTTCTTATCTTGGGCAGAATCCTCACTGGACCATGCTTTAATATGTCCCACAGTGCTTCCAATTGCCTTCTGACCAAATACTACTTGGTTTCCTGCGGTAACAAAAAGGTGCAGTACATGCAGTAATCCAAACCTCTTTTATTCGTGGCCAGCGTCGGTCCTCCGCCCAGCTCACCACTCCTATCCACCTGTGCGGTGTAATAAACTTATCGGCGTTCAGGTAATCGGCCCCTGCTTTTTGGTCCGCCTCGTGGGTAATTTTGGCGTGCTCTAGGCCCGCACTTGCTCTGCTCCTCCTTTACAGTCAGTGCCTCTCAGGGTGCGATATCCTACTGCAGCTTAACCTGCATCTGAAAGAGACTTACTCCCACACCAGCACTCCAGGCTTTTGGGTCGTTGAACAGACCTATGGTATAATTCCAATGCGCCTCCCTGTTTCAAGGGTCTGACTCATGCAACTGAGTCACTCTGCTTGCTCCGCCGTTCCGCCACCAACACCACCAATGGGATGTAGTTGCCCTAGGAAGTATTTTCTCACTCCGACAACAGGCTTGTGGAAGGGAAGATTTTACTTTCTCGAGCTCTTAGCGTCCAAACTCCACCATCACGACGCTAGCTCCTCCCATCGGAACCGGAACCCCTAGTGTCGTAGTCAAGCCTCATCTCTATCTCTGTGAGCTGTCATATTCTATGTCTAACTTTTAAAGGGACAGTCTACACCAGAATTGTTATTGTTTAAAAAGAATGATAGTCCCTTTATTACCCATTCCCCAGTTTTGCATAACCAACATAGTTATATTAATACATTTTTTTTTTATCTCTGTGATTACCTTGTATCTAAGCCTCTGCAGACTGCCCCCTTAGTTCAGTTCTTTTAACAGACTTGCATTTTAGCCAATCAGTGCCCTCTCATAAGTAACTCCACGGGCGTGAGCACAATGTTATCTATATGGCACACATTAACTAATGCCCTCTAGATGTGAAAAAAATGTCACAATGCATTCAGGTAAGAGGCGGCCTTCAAGGGCTAAGAAATTAGCATAGGAGCCTACCTAGGTTTAGCTTTCAACTAAGAATATCAAGAAAACAAAGCAAAATTGATGATAAAAGTAAACTGGAAAGTTATTTAAAATTACATGCCTTATCTGAATTATGAAAGATTAATTTTTAACTAGACTGTCCCTTTAATGATTTTATGATATCTGGTGACTAAATGTAAATGACAAATCGTGCTTGATATCAAAATAAAAATGAACTGGTTTATTGTCCACCCTAAAGAGGACATTACATCTTCCTAAAATAAGGGCTGGACCAGTAAATGTAAAATGTATTTAACTGTACTGTGAAATAGAATTTTTTTTTATCCATATGGGAGGCAACAGACAATTGTGTGGACATTTCCTCTATTTAAACTCCTTTAGGACAGAAAACTATGCTGGTAAAATATTAATGGATGAAACATTTTCTTTATGCAAATGCACTGTAACTATTCTTAATAAAGATTCATTTATTGAAGGAATAATATATACTATGAAATTGTAATATAAAATGTTTTATGTATAATATAAACTTTGCAATATACTTTTATCAGTCATTTATTTCACTTTTCCTTTTACTAAATGTTAAAAATTGTGGAATTTCCAATACTGCTGAGTTTCTATAAAGTAATGGGCTCCACAATAGGGACAGATAAAATGTGTAAACAATGATTGTGCAAAGTTTGTGTAGAATCTATCAATGTTAAAGGGACTTTAACCCCTTAATGACCAGTGATGTATCCTGTGGTCTCGCTGCCAGCGGCGAGACCGCGCTAGTTCTAGTGGCCAGCAGGAAGGAGGGAGGGTATAATAACGCGCTCTATAACATCCAAGAAATCCCTTAATGACCAGCAACGTATAGGGTTCTGGATGTGATGGCAGCATAGATTAGTGTGGGTGGCATTAAATTAGTATTTTTGTCATTTTCTGGGTCTAGAGTCATTAGTCTGGGTCATTTTCTAGTACAGACTAGAGATTTATTAACCCTTGCATTCACTAAATCAATTAAAAGATTCACTTGGGGTGGCCTGATTGTGACAAGACAATCTTAGCCTCATACCCAGGGTAAGCTCTTAACCCCCCTCCCCCCTCCCAAAAAAAGAATCCTATATAATAAAAGGCCAAGTGTGTTTGTCCGAAGCTGTCATGCGCAGTAGAGACAGCACGAGGACAAACACACCTGGCCTTTGAGTCCCTAACTGAAGATCTGCGCCTTGGCAGAAGTGGGCGTGACCGGGCGGGGAGGGGCGTGGTTGGTGTGAAGGGGGCGTGGCCGGGCGATAGATGGAAGATTAGAGAGAGGGGAGAGAGATAGAGAGGGGGAGAGAGAGGAGGAGAGAGACAGCAAAAGAGAGAAGGGGAGAGAGACAGCAAAAGAGAGGGGGGAGAGAGACAGCAAAAGAGAGAGGGGGAGAGAGACAGCAAAAGAGAGGGGGATAGAGACAGCAAAAGAGAGAGGGGGATAGAGACAGCAAAAGAGAGAGGGGGAGAGAGCGCAAAAGAGAGGGGGGGAGAGAGACAGCAAAAGTGAGGGGGGAGAGACAGCAAAAGAAAGGGGGGAGAGAGAGCGCAAAAGAGGGGGGAGAGAGCGCAAAAGAGAGGGAGGAAGAGCGCAAAAGAGAGGGGGGGAAGAGCGCAAAAGAGAGGGTGGAGAGAGCGCAAAAGAGAGGGGTGGAGAGAGAGCGCAAAAGAGAGGGGGAGAGAGAGCGCAAAAGAGAGGGGGTGAGAGAGCGCAAAAGAGAGGGGGAGAGAGAGCGCAAAAGAAAGGGTGGGAGAGAGCGCACAAAAGAGAGGGGAGAGAGAGCACATAAGAGAGGGGCGAGAGAGAGCGCAAAAGAGAGGGGAGAGAGGGGGGAGAGAGAGAGCGCAAAAGAGATGGGGGGGAGAGAGAGCGCAAAAGAGATGGGGGAGAGAGAGAGCGCAAAAGAGATGGGGGAGAGAGAGAGCGCAAAAGAGATGGGGGAGAGAGAGAGAGCGCAAAAGAGAGGGGAGAGAGAGAGCGCAAAAGAGAGGGGGAGAGAGAGCGCAAAAGAGAGGGGAGCGAGACAGCGCAAAAGAGAGGGGGAGAGAGAGAGCGCAAAAGAGAGGGGGGAGAGAGAGCTCAAAAGAGAGAGAGAGCCCAAAAGAGAGGGGGAGAGAGAGAGCGCAAAAGAGAGGGGGAGAGAGAGAGCGCAAAAGAGAGGGGGAGAGAGAGAACGCAAAAGAGAGGGGGAGAGAGAAAGCGCAAAAGAGAGGGGGAGAGAGAGAGCGCAAAAGAGAGGGGGAGAGAGAGAGCGCAAAAGAGAGGGGGGGAGAGAGAGCGCAAAAGAGAGGGGGGAGAGAGAGAGCACAAAAGAGAGGGGGAGAGAGAGAGCTCAAAAGAGATGGGGAGAGAGCTCAAAAGAGAGGGGGGAGAAAGAGCGCAAAAGAGAGGGGGAGAGAGCGCAAAAGAGAGGGAGGGAGAGAGAGAGAGAGAGAGCGCAAAAGAGAGGGGGGAGAGAGAGAGAGCAAAAGAGGGGGAGAGAGCGCAAAAGAAAGGAGGGAGAGAGAGAGCGCAAAAGAAAGGAGGGAGAGAGAGAGCTCAAAAGAGAGGGGGGAGAGAGAACGCAAAAGAGAGGGGGGGGGGGGAGAGCGCAAAAGAGAGGGGGGAGAGAGAGAGCTCAAAAGAAAGGGGGGGAGAGAGAAAGCTCAAAAGAGAGGGGGAGAGAGAGAGCAAAAGAGAGGGGGAGGGAGAGAGCGCAAGAGGTGGGACCGCTATACTGCAAAAAATGGCCTGTGTGAACGGGCTTTAGGACTAGTTAATAATAATAGGCTACATGATGCTGTAAATTGTAGTTCCCCAATTGCGGCCTAGATTTGTTTGTGGTAGTATTACAGCTGCTGATTAAAGTAGAATGAAACTGGACTGTGAAAGGCACTGGGTGTAGGATAAGTTATGGCCGTAATGTTTGGGCACAGTGGCGGCAATATTTTTTAAAAAACATTTTGTTATTGCCCTAGGTTTACCAGCACTGCTAAATAAGATTAGACTTGTGGCCGTGAAATAAGAACATATAGAGAGAGAGTGCAAGAGAGAGAGAGTTATGGATGTACAGTATTGCATATGATTCAGCATTTAACCCAGTTGCTGCCAACACACATATATTGAAGATATAAGAGAGAGGGGGATAGAGACAGCAAAAGAGAGAGGGGGAGAGAGACAGCAAAAGAGAGGGGGAGAGAGCGCAAAAGAGAGGGGGGAAGAGCACAAAAGAGAGGGGGAGAGAGAGCGCAAAAGAGAGGGGGGAAGAGAGAGCGCAAAAGAGAGGGGGGAAGAGCGCAAAAGAGAGGGGGGGAGAGAGACAGCAAAAGAGAGGGGGGAGAGACAGCAAAAGAGAGGGGGGAGAGAGAGCGCAAAAGAGGGGGGAGAGAGAGAGCGCAAAAGAGGGGGGAGAGAGAGAGCGCAAAAGAGAGGGGGGGAAGAGCGCAAAAGAGAGGGTGGAGAGAGCGCAAAAGAGAGGGGTGGAGAGAGAGTGCAAAAGAGAGGGGGAGAGAGAGTGCAAAAGAGAGGGGGTGAGAGAGCGCAAAAGTGAGGGGGAGAGAGAGCGCAAAAGAGAGTGGGAGAGAGAGCGCAAAAGAAAGGGTGGGAGAGAGCACGCAAAAGAGAGGGGAGAGAGAGCACAAAAGAGAGGGGCGAGAGAAAGCGCAAAAGAGAGGGGAGAGAGGGGGGAGAGAGAGAGCGCAAAAGAGATGGGGGAGAGAGAGAGCGCAAAAGAGATGGGGGAGAGAGAGAGTGCAAAAGAGATGGGGGAGAGAGAGAGCGCAAAAGAGAGGGGGAGAGAGAGAGCGCAAAAACAGAATTTATGTTTACCTGATAAATTACTTTCTCCAACGGTGTGTCCGGTCCACGGCGTCATCCTTACTTGTGGGATATTCTCTTCCCCAACAGGAAATGGCAAAGAGCCCAGCAAAGCTGGTCACATGATCCCTCCTAGGCTCCGCCTTCCCCAGTCATTCGACCGACGTAAAGGAGGAATATTTGCATAGGAGAAACCATATGATACCGTGGTGACTGTAGTTAAAGAAAATAAATTATCAGACCTGATTAAAAAACCAGGGCGGGCCGTGGACCGGACACACCGTTGGAGAAAGTAATTTATCAGGTAAACATAAATTCTGTTTTCTCCAACATAGGTGTGTCCGGTCCACGGCGTCATCCTTACTTGTGGGAACCAATACCAAAGCTTTAGGACACGGATGAAGGGAGGGAGCAAATCAGGTCACCTAGATGGAAGGCACCACGGCTTGCAAAACCTTTCTCCCAAAAATAGCCTCAGAAGAAGCAAAAGTATCAAACTTGTAAAATTTAGTAAAAGTGTGCAGTGAAGACCAAGTCGCTGCCTTACATATCTGATCAACAGAAGCCTCGTTCTTGAAGGCCCATGTGGAAGCCACAGCCCTAGTGGAATGAGCTGTGATTCTTTCAGGAGGCTGCCGTCCGGCAGTCTCGTAAGCCAATCTGATGATGCTTTTAATCCAAAAAGAGAGAGAGGTAGAAGTTGCTTTTTGACCTCTCCTTTTACCAGAATAAACGACAAACAAGGAAGATGTTTGTCTAAAATCCTTTGTAGCATCTAAATAGAATTTTAGAGCACGAACAACATCCAAATTGTGCAACAAACGTTCCTTCTTTGAAACTGGATTCGGACACAAAGAAGGCACGACTATCTCCTGGTTAATGTTTTTGTTAGAAACAACTTTCGGAAGAAAACCAGGTTTAGTACGCAAAACCACCTTATCTGCATGGAACACCAGATAAGGAGGAGAACACTGCAGAGCAGATAATTCTGAAACTCTTCTAGCAGAAGAAATTGCAACCAAAAACAAAACTTTCCAAGATAATAACTTAATATCAACGGAATGTAAGGGTTCAAACGGAACCCCCTGAAGAACTGAAAGAACTAAATTGAGACTCCAAGGAGGAGTCAAAGGTTTGTAAACAGGCTTGATTCTAACCAGAGCCTGAACAAAGGCTTGAACATCTGGCACAGCTGCCAGCTTTTTGTGAAGTAACACAGACAAGGCAGAAATCTGTCCCTTCAAGGAACTTGCAGATAATCCTTTCTCCAAACCTTCTTGAAGAAAGGATAGAATCTTAGGAATTTTTACTTTGTCCCAAGGGAATCCTTTAGATTCACACCAATAGATATATTTTTTCCATATTTTGTGGTAAATTTTTCTAGTTACAGGCTTTCTGGCCTGAACAAGAGTATCAATGACAGAATCTGAGAACCCTCGCTTTGATAAGATCAAGCGTTCAATCTCCAAGCAGTCAGTTGGAGTGAGACCAGATTCGGATGTTCGAACGGACCTTGAACAAGAAGGTCTCGTCTCAAAGGTAGCTTCCATGGTGGAGCCGATGACATATTCACCAGGTCTGCATACCAAGTCCTGCGTGGCCACGCAGGAGCTATCAAGATCACCGATGCCCTCTCCTGATTGATCCTGGCTACCAGCCTGGGGATGAGAGGAAACGGCGGGAATACATAAGCTAGTTTGAAGGTCCAAGGTGCTACTAGTGCATCTACTAGAGTCGCCTTGGGATCCCTGGATCTGGACCCGTAGCAAGGAACCTTGAAGTTCTGACGAGAGGCCATCAGATCCATGTCTGGAATGCCCCACAATTGAGTAATTTGGGCAAAGATTTCCGGATGGAGTTCCCACTCCCCCGGATGAAATGTCTGATGACTCAGAAAATCCGCTTCCCAATTTTCCACTCCTGGGATGTGGATTGCAGACAAGTGGCAGGAGTGAGTCTCCGCCCATTGAATGATTTTGGTCACTTCTTCCATCGCCAGGGAACTCCTTGTTCCCCCCTGATGGTTGATGTACGCAACAGTCGTCATGTTGTCTGATTGAAACCGTATGAACTTGGCCTTTGCTAGCTGAGGCCAAGCCTTGAGAGCATTGAATATCGCTCTCAGTTCCAGAATATTTATCGGGAGAAGAGATTCTTCCCGAGACCAAAGACCCTGAGCTTTCAGGGGTCCCTAGACCGCGCCCCAGCCCACCAGACTGGCGTCGGTCGTGACAATGACCCACTCTGGTCTGCGGAAGCTCATCCCCTGTGACAGGTTGTCCAGGGACAGCCACCAACGGAGTGAATCTCTGGTCCTCTGATCTACTTGTATCGTCGGAGACAAGTCTGTATAGTCCCCATTCCACTGACTGAGCATGCACAGTTGTAATGGTCTTAGATGAATTCGCGCAAAAGGAACTATGTCCATTGCCGCTACCATCAAACCTATTACTTCCATGCACTGCGCTATGGAAGGAAGAGGAACAGAATGAAGTATTTGACAAGAGTTTAGAAGTTTTGATTTTCTGGCCTCTGTCAGAAAAATCCTCATTTCTAAAGAGTCTATTATTGTTCCCAAGAAGGGAACCCTTGTTGACGGAGATAGAGAACTTTTTGCTACGTTCACTTTCCACCCGTGAGATCTGAGAAAGGCCAGGACAATGTCCGTGTGAGCCTTTGCTTGAGGAAGGGACGACGCTTGAATCAGAATGTCGTCCAAGTAAGGTACTACTGCAATGCCCCTTGGTCTTAGCACCGCTAGAAGGGACCCTAGTACCTTTGTGAAAATTCTTGGAGCAGTGGCTAATCCGAACGGAAGTGCCACAAACTGGTAATGCTTGTCCAGGAATGCGAACCTTAGGAACCGATGATGTTCCTTGTGGATAGGAATATGTAGATACGCATCCTTTAAATCCACCGTGGTCATGAATTGACCTTCCTGGATGGAAGGAAGAATTGTTCGAATGGTTTCCATTTTGAACGATGGAACCTTGAGAAACTTGTTTAGGATCTTGAGATCTAAGATTGGTCTGAATGTTCCCTCTTTTTTGGGAACTACGAACAGATTGGAGTAGAACCCCATCCCTTGTTCTCCTAATGGAACAGGATGAATCACTCCCATTTTTAACAGGTCTTCTACACAATGTAAGAATGCCTGTTTTTTTTATGTGGTCTGAAGACAATTGAGATCTGTGGAACCTCCCCCTTGGGGGAAACCCCTTGAATTCCAGAAGATAACCTTGGGAGACTATTTCTAGTGCCCAAGGATCCAGAACATCTCTTGCCCAAGCCTGAGCGAAGAGAGAGAGTCTGCCCCCCACCAGATCCGGTCCCGGATCGGGGGCCAACATCTCATGCTGTCTTGGTAGCAGTGGCAGGTTTCTTGGCCTGCTTTCCTTTGTTCCAGCCTTGCATTGGTCTCCAGGCTGGCTTGGCTTGAGAAGTATTACCCTCTTGCTTAGAGGACGTAGCACTTGGGGCTGGTCCGTTTCTGCGAAAGGGACGAAAATTAGGTTTATTTTTGGCCTTGAAAGACCTATCCTGAGGAAGGGCGTAGCCCTTGCCTCCAGTGATATCAGAGGTAATCTCTTTCAAGTCAGGGCCAAACAGCGTTTTCCCCTTGAAAGGAATGTTAAGCAATTTGTTCTTGGAAGACGCATCCGCTGACCAAGATTTTAGCCAAAGCGCTCTGCGCGCCACAATAGCAAAACCAGAATTTTTCGCCGCTAACCTAGCCAATTGCAAAGTGGCGTCTAGGGTGAAAGAATTAGCCAATTTGAGAGCATGAATTCTGTCCATAATCTCCTCATAAGAAGAAGAATTATTATTGAGCGCCTTTTCTAGTTCATCGAACCAGAAACACGCTGCTGTAGTGACAGGAACAATGCATGAAATTGGTTGTAGAAGGTAACCTTGCTGAACAAACATCTTTTTAAGCAAACCTTCTAATTTTTTATCCATAGGATCTTTGAAAGCACAACTATCTTCTATGGGTATAGTGGTGCGTTTGTTTAGAGTAGAAACCGCCCCCTCGACCTTGGGGACTGTCTGCCATAAGTCCTTTCTGGGGTCGACCATAGGAAACAATTTTTTAAATATGGGGGGAGGGACGAAAGGTATACCGGGCCTTTCCCATTCTTTATTTACAATGTCCGCCACCCGCTTGGGTATAGGAAAAGCTTCGGGGGGCCCCGGGACCTCTAGGAACTTGTCCATTTTACATAGTTTCTCTGGAATGACCAAATTCTCACAATCATCCAGAGTAGATAACACCTCCTTAAGCAGGGCGCGGAGATGTTCCAATTTAAATTTAAATGTAATCACATCAGGTTCAGCTTGTTGAGAAATTTTCCCTGAATCTGAAATTTCTCCCTCAGACAAAACCTCCCTGGCCCCCTCAGACTGGTGTAGGGGCACTTCAGAACCAATATCATCAGCGTCCTCATGCTCTTCAGTATTTTCTAAAACAGAGCAGTCGCGCTTTCGCTGATAAGTGGGCATTTTGGCTAAAATGTTTTTGATAGAATTATCCATTACAGCCGTTAATTGTTGCATAGTAAGGAGTATTGGCGCACTAGATGTACTAGGGGCCTCCTGTGTGGGCAAGACTGGTGTAGACGAAGGAGGGGATGATGCAGTACCATGCTTACTCCCCTCACTTGAGGAATCATCTTGGGCATCATTTTCTCTAAATTTTGTGTCACATAAATCACATCTATTTAAATGAGAAGGAACCTTGGCTTCCCCACATTCAGAACACAGTCTATCTGGTAGTTCAGACATGTTAAACAGGCATAAACTTGATAACAAAGTACAAAAAACGTTTTAAAATAAACCGTTACTGTCACTTTAAATTTTAAACTGAACACACTTTATTACTGCAATAGTGAAAAAGTATGAAGGAATTGTTCAAAATTCACCAAAATTTCACCACAGTGTCTTAAAGCCTTAAAAGTATTGCACACCAAATTTTGAAGCTTTAACCCTTAAAATAACGGAACCGGAGCCGTTTTTATATTTAACCCCTTTACAGTCCCTGGTATCTGCTTTGCTGAGACCCAACCAAGCCCAAAGGGGAATACGATACCAAATGACGCCTTCAGAAAGTCTTTTCTATGTATCAGAGCTCCTCACACATGCATCTGCATGTCCTGCTTCCCAAAAACAAGTGCGCAATAGAGGCGCGAAATTGAGACTCTGCCTATGATTAGGGAAAGCCCCTAGAGAATAAGGTGTCCAATACAGTGCCTGCCGGTTATTTTACATAATTCCCAAGATTAAAATAATTCCTCAAGGCTATGGAGTATAAAATATGCTTATATATAAATCGATTTAGCCCAGAAAATGTCTACAGTCTTAAAAGCCCTTGTGAAGCCCTTTTTTTCTTTCTGTAATAAAAATGGCTTACCGGATCCCATAGGGAAAATGACAGCTTCCAGCATTACATCGTCTTGTTAGAATGTGTCATACCTCAAGCAGCAAAAGTCTGCTCACTGTTCCCCCAACTGAAGTTAATTCCTCTCAACAGTCCTGTGTGGAAACAGCCATCGATTTTAGTAACGGTTGCTAAAATCATTTTCCTCTTACAAACAGAAATCTTCATCTCTTTTCTGTTTCAGAGTAAATAGTACATACCAGCACTATTTTAAAATAACAAACTCTTGATTGAATAATAAAAACTACAGTTAAACACTAAAAAACTCTAAGCCATCTCCGTGGAGATGTTGCCTGTACAACGGCAAAGAGAATGACTGGGGAAGGCGGAGCCTAGGAGGGATCATGTGACCAGCTTTGCTGGGCTCTTTGCCATTTCCTGTTGGGGAAGAGAATATCCCACAAGTAAGGATGACGCCGTGGACCGGACACACCTATGTTGGAGAAAGAGAGGGGGAGAGAGAGCGCAAAAGAGAGGGGGAGCGCAAAAGAGAGCGCAAAAGAGAGGGGGAGAGAGAGAGCGCAAAAGAGAGGGGGAGAGAGAGAACGCAAAAGAGAGGGGGAGAGAGCGCAAAAGAGAGGGGGAGAGAGCGCAAAAGAGAGGGGGAGAGAGTGCAAAAGAGAGGGGGGAGAGAGCGCAAAAGAGAGGGGGAGAGAGAGAGCTCAAAAGAGATGGGGAGAGAGCTCAAAAGAGAGGGGGGAGAAAAAGCGCAAAAGAGAGGGGGAGAGAGCGCAAAAGAGAGGGGGAGGGAGAGAGAGAGCGCAAAAGAGAGGGGGAGAGAGCGCAAAAGAGAGGGGGGAGAGAGCGCAAAAGAAAGGAGGGAGAGAGCGCAAAAGAAAGGAGGGAGAAAGAGAGCTCAAAAGAGAGGGGGGAGAGAGAGCTCAAAAGAGAGGGGGGAGAGAGAACGCAAAAGAGAGGGGGGAGAGAGAGCGCAAAAGAGAGGGGGGAGAGAGAGAGCTCAAAAGAAAGGGGGGAGAGAGAAAGCTCAAAAGAGAGGGGAAGAGAGAGAGCAAAAGAGAGGGGGAGGGAGAGAGCACAAGAGGTGGGACCACTATACTGCAAAAAATGGCCCGTGTGAACGGGCTTTAGGACTAGTTAATAATAATAGGCTACATGATGCTGTAAATTGTAGTTCCCCAATTGCGGCCTAGATTTGTTTGTGGTAGTATTACAGCTGCTGATTAAAGTAGAATGAAACTGGACTGTGAAAGGCACTGGGTGTAGGATAAGTTATGGCCGTAATGTTTGGGCACAGTGGCGGCAATATTTTTTAAAAAACATTTTGTTATTGCCCTAGGTTTACCAGCACTGCTAAATAAGATTAGAATTGTGGCCGTGAAATAAGAACATATAGAGAGAGAGTGCAAGAGAGAGAGAGAGTTATGGATGTACAGTATTGCATATGATTCAGCATTTAACCCAGTTGCTGCCAACACACATATATTGAAGATATAAGAGAGAGGGGGATAGAGACAGCAAAAGAGAGAGGGGGAGAGAGACAGCAAAAGAGAGGGGGAGAGAGCGCAAAAGAGAGGGGGGAAGAGCACAAAAGAGAGGGGGGAGAGAGAGCGCAAAAGAGAGGGGGGAAGAGAGAGCGCAAAAGAGAGGGGGGGAAGAGCGCAAAAGAGAGGGGGGGAGAGAGACAGCAAAAGAGAGGGGGGAGAGACAGCAAAAGAGAGGGGGGAGAGAGAGCGCAAGAGAGGGGGGAGAGAGAGAGTGCAAAAGAGGGGGGAGAGAGAGAGCGCAAAAGAGAGGGGGGGAAGAGCGCAAAAGAGAGGGTGGAGAGAGCGCAAAAGAGAGGGGTGGAGAGAGAGCGCAAAAGAGAGGGGGAGAGAGAACGCAAAAGAGAGGGGGTGAGAGAGCGCAAAAGAGAGGGGGAAAGAGAGCGCAAAAGAGAGTGGGAGAGGGAGCGCAAAAGAAAGGGTGGGAGAGAGCGCGCAAAAGAGAGGGGAGAGAGAGCACAAAAGAGAGGGGCGAGAGAGAGCGCAAAAGAGAGGGGAGAGAGGGGGGAGAGAGAGAGCGCAAAAGAGATGGGGGAGAGAGAGAGCGCAAAAGAGATGGGGGAGAGAGAGAGCGCAAAAGAGATGGGGGAGAGAGAGAGCGCAAAAGAGAGGGGGAGAGAGAGAGCGCAAAAGAGAGGGGGAGAGAGAGCGCAAAAGAGAGGGGGAGCGCAAAAGAGAGCGCAAAAGAGAGGGGAGAGAGCGCAAAAGAGAGGGGGAGAGAGAGAGCGCAAAAAAGAGGGGGAGAGAGCTCAAAAGAGAGGGGGGAGAAAAAGCGCAAAAGAGAGGGGGAGAGAGCGCAAAAGAGAGGGGGAGGGAGAGAGAGAGCGCAAAAGAGAGAGGGAGAGAGAGAGCGCAAAAGAAAGGAGGGAGAGAGAGAGCGCAAAAGAAAGGAGGGAGAGAGAGAGCGCAAAAGAAAGGAGGGAGGGAGAGAGAGAGCGCAAAAGAGAGGGGGGAGAGAGAGGTCAAAAGAGAGGGGGGGAGAGAGAGCGCAAAAGAGAGGGGGGAGAGAGAGAGCTCAAAAGAAAGGGGGGGAGAGAGAAAGCTCAAAAGAGAGGGGGAGAGAGAGAGCAAAAGAGAGGGGGAGGGAGAGAGCACAAGAGGTGGGACCGCTATACTGCAAAAAATGGCCCGTGTGAACGGGCTTTAGGACTAGTTAATAATAATAGGCTACATGATGCTGTAAATTGTAGTTCCCCAATTGCGGCCTAGATTTGTTTGTGGTAGTATTACAGCTGCTGATTAAAGTAGAATGAAACTGGACTGTGAAAGGCACTGGGTGTAGGATAAGTTATGGCCGTAATGTTTGGGCACAGTGGCGGCAATATTTTTTAAAAAACATTTTGTTATTTCCCTAGGTTTACCAGCACTGCTAAATAAGATTAGACTTGTGGCCGTGAAATAAGAACATATAGAGAGAGAGTGAGTTATGGATGTACAGTATTGCATATGATTCAGCATTTAACCCAGTTGCTGCCAACACACATATATTGAAGATATAAGAGAGAGGGGGATAGAGACAGCAAAAGAGAGAGGGGGAGAGAGACAGCAAAAGAGAGGGGGAGAGAGCGCAAAAGAGAGGGGGGAAGAGCACAAAAGAGAGGGGGGAGAGAGAGCGCAAAAGAGAGGGGGGAAGAGAGAGCGCAAAAGAGAGGGGGGGAAGAGCGCAAAAGAGAGGGGGGGGGAGAGACAGCAAAAGAGAGGGGGGAGAGACAGCAAAAGAGAGGGGGGAGAGAGAGCGCAAAAGAGGGGGGAGAGAGAGAGCGCAAAAGAGGGGGGAGAGAGAGAGCGCAAAAGAGAGGGGGGGAAGAGCGCAAAAGAGAGGGTGGAGAGAGCGCAAAAGAGAGGGGTGGAGAGAGAGCGCAAAAGAGAGGGGGAGAGAGAGTGCAAAAGAGAGGGGGTGAGAGAGCGCAAAAGAGAGGGGGAGAGAGAGCGCAAAAGAGAGTGGGAGAGAGAGCGCAAAAGAAAGGGTGGGAGAGAGCGCGCAAAAGAGAGGGGAGAGAGAGCACAAAAGAGAGGGGCGAGAGAAAGCGCAAAAGAGAGGGGAGAGAGGGGGGAGAGAGAGAGCGCAAAAGAGATGGGGGAGAGAGAGAGCGCAAAAGAGATGGGGGAGAGAGAGAGTGCAAAAGAGATGGGGGAGAGAGAGAGCGCAAAAGAGAGGGGTAGAGAGAGAGCGCAAAAGAGAGGGGGAGAGAGAGCGCAAAAGAGAGGGGGAGAGAGAGCGCAAAAGAGAGGGGGAGCGCAAAAGAGAGCGCAAAAGAGAGGGGGAGAGAGAGAGCGCAAAAGAGATGGGGGAGAGAGAGAGCGCAAAAGAGAGGGGGAGAGAGAGAGCGCAAAAGAGAGGGGGAGAGAGAGCGCAAAAGAGAGGGGGAGCGCAAAAGAGAGCGCAAAAGAGAGGGGAGAGAGCGCAAAAGAGAGGGGGAGAGAGAGAGCGCAAAAGAGAGGGGGAGAGAGCTCAAAAGAGAGGGGGGAGAAAAAGCGCAAAAGAGAGGGGGAGAGAGCGCAAAAGAGAGGGGGAGGGAGAGAGAGAGCGCAAAAGAGAGAGGGAGAGAGAGAGCGCAAAAGAAAGGAGGGAGAGAGAGAGCGCAAAAGAAAGGAGGGAGAGAGAGAGCGCAAAAGAAAGGAGGGAGAGAGAGAGCGCAAAAGAGAGGGGGGAGAGAGAGGTCAAAAGAGAGGGGGGGAGAGAGAGCGCAAAAGAGAGGGGGGAGAGAGAGAGCTCAAAAGAAAGGGGGGGAGAGAGAAAGCTCAAAAGAGAGGGGGAGAGAGAGAGCAAAAGAGAGGGGGAGGGAGAGAGCACAAGAGGTGGGACCGCTATACTGCAAAAAATGGCCCGTGTGAACGGGCTTTAGGACTAGTTAATAATAATAGGCTACATGATGCTGTAAATTGTAGTTCCCCAATTGCGGCCTAGATTTGTTTGTGGTAGTATTACAGCTGCTGATTAAAGTAGAATGAAACTGGACTGTGAAAGGCACTGGGTGTAGGATAAGTTATGGCCGTAATGTTTGGGCACAGTGGCGGCAATATTTTTTAAAAAACATTTTGTTATTTCCCTAGGTTTACCAGCACTGCTAAATAAGATTAGACTTGTGGCCGTGAAATAAGAACATATAGAGAGAGAGTGAGTTATGGATGTACAGTATTGCATATGATTCAGCATTTAACCCAGTTGCTGCCAACACACATATATTGAAGATATAAGAGAGAGGGGGATAGAGACAGCAAAAGAGAGAGGGGGAGAGAGACAGCAAAAGAGAGGGGGAGAGAGCGCAAAAGAGAGGGGGGAAGAGCACAAAAGAGAGGGGGGAGAGAGAGCGCAAAAGAGAGGGGGGAAGAGAGAGCGCAAAAGAGAGGGGGGGAAGAGCGCAAAAGAGAGGGGGGGAGAGAGACAGCAAAAGAGAGGGGGGAGAGACAGCAAAAGAGAGGGGGGGAGAGAGAGCGCAAAAGAGGGGGGAGAGAGAGAGCGCAAAAGAGAGGGGGGGAGAGAGCGCAAAAGAGAGGGTGGAGAGAGCGCAAAAGAGAGGGGGAGAGAGAGCGCAAAAGAGAGGGGTGAGAGAGCGCAAAAGAGAGGGGGAGAGAGAGCGCAAAAGAGAGTGGGAGAGAGAGCGCAAAAGAAAGGGTGGGAGAGAGCTCGCAAAAGAGAGGGGAGAGAGAGCACAAAAGAGAGGGGCGAGAGAGAGCGCAAAAGAGAGGGGAGAGAGGGGGGAGAGAGAGAGCGCAAAAGAGATGGGGGAGAGAGAGAGCGCAAAAGTGAGGGGGAGAGAGAGCGCAAAAGAGAGGGGGAGAGAGAGCGCAAAAGAGAGGGGGAGCGCAAAAGAGAGCGCAAAAGAGAGGGGAGAGAGAGCGCAAAAGAGAGGGGTGAGAGAGAGCGCAAAAGAGAGGGGGAGAGAGCTCAAAAGAGAGGGGGGAGAAAAAGCGCAAAAGAGAGGGGGAGAGAGCGCAAAAGAGAGGGGGAGGGAGAGAGAGAGCGCAAAAGAGAGGGGGAGAGAGAGAGTGCAAAAGAGAGGGGGAGAGAGCGCAAAAGAGGGGGAGAGAGCACAAAAGAAAGGAGGGAGAGAGAGAGTGCAAAAGAAAGGAGGGAGAGAGCTCAAAAGAGAGGGGGGAGAGAGAGCTCAAAAGAGAGGGGGGAGAGAGAACGCAAAAGAGAGGGGGGGAGAGAGAGCGCAAAAGAGAGGGGGGAGAGAGAGAGTTTAAAAGAAAGGGGGGGAGAGAGAAAGCTCAAAAGAGAGGGGGAGAGAGAGAGCACAAGAGGTGGGACCGCTATACTGCAAAAAATGGCCCGTGTGAACGGGCTTTAGGACTAGTTAATAATAATAGGCTACATGATGCTGTAAATTGTAGTTCCCCAATTGCGGCCTAGATTTGTTTGTGGTAGTATTACAGCTGCTGATTAAAGTAGAATGAAACTGGACTGTGAAAGGCACTGGGTGTAGGATAAGTTATGGCCGTAATGTTTGGGCACAGTGGCAGCAATATTTTTTAAAAAACATTTTGTTATTGCCCTAGGTTTACCAGCACTGCTAAATAAGATTAGACTTGTGGCCGTGAAATAAGAACATATAGAGCAGTGCTTTCCAAACTGTGTGCCGTGACACACTAGTGTGTCGGTGGCAGTGTGTAGGTGTGTCCCTGCTTCAGCACAAATTTGTTTGAATTTAAAAAAAAAAAAATCAAAATTTTTTTGGTTTCCGATATTCCGCCTGCCTGCTATGCATATCACTAAGTTGACACGTGATTGATACCTAGTGGGTCACAGATCATCTTAACCTATTGGCGCAGCTCACAGTGAACTGAAACTATTCCCTTTGGTGGCACATTAGCTCCTTACTGCACATTAAGGCCTAGATTTGGAGTTCGGCGGTAGATGGGTTGTTAACGCCACGCGTGTTTATGTCTAACGCACGTCATTGTTTGACTCCGGTATTTAGAGTTAATATAAGACCATCTAACGATGCTCCTAACGCGTGTATGTCACACGCGTAATACTGCCCGCGTTAGACAGTCTCCCATAGAGATCAATGGGAAAGGCAAAAAATTGCTTTTTTCACCTAACACTCGATCTCGCGAGAATACGTACAGCTCGGTCATATGACGCATACCACATCATGCACAACAATAACACGCCGCAAATGTCACAACAACAATCAATCAACAAAGCACACAAGCATTACACATTCACAAGCGGGGGATGTTTTAATAAAATTTTATACGGGGAATACGCATATACTTTAAGATGCGGAAAATCGCAAAATAACAACAAGGATTAAAAAAGATATACATGCACTCGAAACAAAATCGCATTCAATATCACTATATATTATGACAAACATACATATACAACACTTCACGAAGAACACACCATCGCAAAATCACATTTAAAAAGAATACTTTTGGACAATGAAAGCTAAAACGAACACTATGACATCATCGCATTCTACACATTCCACAAATACCAACTCTAAATGAGCATGCGCAAATTCACACACTTAATACACATTGCAATAATATTAATTGCTAATAAAGCACACCTGAACACTATTTACAACGGAAATTGGGACATCATTAAACATTTACACAGGGTATATAAGCACCACACAAGCATGGCTTCTTTGACTGTGTTGCTGTTGGGTCTTTGGAGATTGGAGGTTTAAGAATAGAGAGTTTGAGAATTTTTGAGAGTGAGTTAGTGTTAGCGTGAGGGAGTCAGTTGGTAGTGTTAGCGTGAGAGAGTGAGTGAGTTAGTGGGAGTTAGTGGGAGTGGGAGAGAGTCTGTTAGTGGGAGCGTGAGTGAGTTAGTGGGAGTTATTAGTGAGAGTTGTTAGTGGGAGCGTCAGTTAGTGGTAGTTAGTGAGCGTTAGTGGGAGTGTTTGTTAGTGAGAATTAGAAGTAGTGTGAGTTAGCGAGCGAGTGATTTTTCTGTACACTTAACACATTTACACGCAAACACATTCAATACATACATACACTTATCAATAACACTACATACACTCCATACCCCCTACCCCCTCATACTACACTCCATACCCCATTCCTTGTAGTCCCATTCCCTTTCATCCCATTTACTCTTATCCCATACCCCATACCCATCCCCTAGTTACATTTAGTTTACATATCCTCCTTTTAGTCTTATTCTTTTCGTTTATTTAAATACTCCTTACCCTCTTTGTTTTTTACATCCCTCTCACACTTTAAGCACCTTTTTTGTCTTTTTAGTTCTTTATTTTGACCCCCTTTAATTTCATCACACTCACTTTTTGTTTGATTATTTGGGGTTTAGTTTAGGGAAGAGATGGAGGCCAGGCAGGGGACAGGTAGAGGGGGGAGTAGAGGGAGGGGGAGAGGAACAGGGCAGGAAGGGGGGCAGGAAGGGGGGCAGGAAGCGGGGGTGGAAGCGGTGGGTGGACCCAGCCACTTGGTTCAAGATGACCAAGTGGCTGGGCCCAGTGGCGGTCAGAGTAGGGCTTCACAGTCCGGGAAACAGAGGGCATCGTCACAGGGGAAGGCCAAGGCGACTAGGGAGGCGAGGTTTACGATGGAGGAGAAGGAGGCCCTCGTAGAGGCCTATATGGCCAGGCATAGGATGCTGCAGCACCAAAAGACCACCCCGACTGACAGGAGGAGGCTCTGGAACGAGATCAGGAATGCAGTCAATGCAGTGGGTGGCCGGAACCGAGATATGGATTCTATCAAACATCGCTACCGGGACTGTAAACTTGAACTGAAAAAAAAGTTAAGCCTGGAGGCCCGACATGCCGCAGGGACCGGTGGCGGCCCTGCCATTGAAATGGAGTACTGCCGATGGGAGGAAATGTTGCGGCCCAGCATCTCCGAGGTGGAAGTAGTCGGTATCGGAGGAATCGATACCGGGAACCTGCCACTCTCATCTGACGGTAAGCTCATTGAACAATAATTTCACATACAAATGTATTTCAAGGGACACTATACGCAAACATTTACTTTCATGATTGAGGTAGCGAATACAATTTGACAAAACATTCAAATGTACTTATATTACCTAATTTGATTCATTCTTGAGATATATTTTAATGAAGAAATAGCCATGCACACGGTAAAACAATCACAGGAGGCAGCTATATTCAGCTAACAATCAGCATCTTATAAGCATATTTAGATATGCTTTTCAGCAAAGAATATCCAGAGAATTAAGCGAATTAGATAAGAAAAGTACATTCGAAAGTTGATACAAAATGTGTGCTTCTAAATCATGAAAGATAAAACATTGGGTTTCATGTGTTAAGGATCAGATTAATGCTATAACGTTGTTTACACGCATTCTATTACTTTGTGGTTACATCAGTATCTAGGCTATAGGTTAGGTGTGCATTTAAACAGACTGAAAACAAACGCAAAAACATTCACATTGACCACAGATATCACAAACACGGTTTAGAAAAAGCGGAAATAGTATTGATTGTTTGTTAGATTTCAAAGTGGATTAATGATTCTGCATTTGTAATTGTATCGTAAGCTAAGTCATTTAAACCTTTATTTGCAAATATGCTAATATATACATTTCTTTATTTCTTTTTTTTTTTCTTTATATACAGAGTCTGGGGACGAGGCAGCACAGCCTCCTGCATCTCCCCGGGATGAGAGTGGTGGTGAGGAATTTCCACTTCGGAGGGAAGAGGCCCCCCCCGTGACGAACAGCGCACGGGAGCTGATGAAGAGGCCCCGGAAGCACAGGAGGATCCCGCGGAACCCGCGGAACCCGAGGTCCCTCAAAGACCCGCACTCCGCTGTGCACGGGCACCCCGCCGTGCACGGGTTCAACAAGCACAACAAGAGGAAATAGCGGAGGTGCGGGTTCTACTGGAGTACATAGACCAGATGCGTACCTCCCGGATAGAAAATATAGAAGGACGACACAGAATACTTGATGGCCAAAATCAAATTATTCAAGGACAAAATGAAATCATCAACATACTGAATCGAATAGAAGAAGGCCAAACCAGAATATTTCAGCTTCATCAAGAAATGTTCACTTTTTTCCGGGAGGTGCATGCTGGTCTACCTCCTGTTGCTGTGCCTCTTGTTGCTGGGCCTCTTGCTGCTGGGCCATCTCCTCCTGCCGGCCCATCTCATCCTCCTCAGCCATCTACTCCTCCTCAGCCATCTACTCATCCTCCTCAGCCATCTTCTCCTCCTCATCCATCTTCTCCTCCCCAGCCATCTACTCCTCACCTTGGTCGTCCCAGTACTCTTCCTTCCACTCCTCCCACAACAGCTCCAAGGAGGACTCTTCGGAGTCGGCAGTTGCCTCTCCCAGAGCCTCAGCCCCGTGGGAAGAGGGGAAGGAAGAGGAAGGAAGTATTTTTTTTCATCTTCACTGCTTTTTTTAATTTAATGTGTAATGGATAGGTATGTGATGATGTGGTTTTCATACACTTGTGGACCACACTCTGTATATAATCGACTTCTATGGGACCGGGTCCATGGAGGCAGATTGTTTGCAGAGTGTGGGTTATAAGTGTGTGAAAACCACATCATCACATACCTATCCTTGTTCATGATATTGATTGGTTTCTGTGATGTGATGTCCAAACTGTTTCCCGAATCGCAAACAAAATTACCATAACAATTATCCATGATGGCATATTACTGTTTGAATGCCAATAACCCAGCTTAAAGGGACAGTCAGAAAATTATTGATTACAAAGAAAACACTGTATTACGCATTATAAAGTTTGAAACAACAAAACATGGAGAAATACATGTGTGACTTATGTGCTTACCCTTGTATCTATGACTATGAAAAATGACCACTTATTTGTTGTTCATACATAACAACATTTTAGATATCAATGATCAATACATGGTCAATAATATGCTGTATGAGCACAAGGTTTTACATATACAAATGCTATCCAAATGCCCTCTAGTGCTCAAATTGTATAATGATTACAAGCACTCTTCAAGATTGAAGAAATGAGCACACCAACCTCATAGGTTTAGATAGCAAATTTAAATAAACCCAGACAAATGTTCAATTGTTGAGAAACATTTGATATCCTTGATATTACATAATTGACTTTTAGAATAATGAAAAACATTATATTTTTTCTAAACTGTCCCTTTAACAACATTACATATGCTAACACATATTTTAAGCTTGTTGGTATATCTACATGTACTTTGTCAAAAAAAAAATATTGAAATCACATTTATATTGACGTGTTAAATAAAGTCTATTTTCTTTAAGAGACATTATTGTGTTAATATTTTATTGTAAAGACATTTTTTTTTAACAATGAATATGGTTTAAAGTCCTTTTAGGAGTGGGGGGGGGGGTGAAAATATGCTAACAATAATATATTTGAAGATTAAACTATGTGGATCTCATACATGATACAAAAAACAACATTTGCATTCAAGGGACAGTATCCTATATTTTTAACATAACTGTATGTAATAGACACTACTACAAACAACAAGATTAACATATACTGATATCAATATTAAAAAGCTTCAAACACTTGAAAATAAAATAGGGTTAGCTATATTGAAAATATAGATGAACCCCCATTACAACCGTAAAACAACACAATACCCCATCATTAACATATGAAAAGACCCTTTACACAAACTGGAGAAAGCTGGAGATGGTACTCACATGAAACTCAGAGGCTTTGCGAGGAGTAAGAAAATTACTTACATTTTCTTAGAACAGAAGAAAAAATAAACGTATTGGTTAAACAATGGACTATCTAACTAGAGACAAAATCCAAGCTTTTGATTTATAATGTGAGTGTCTAATGAACCTTTAATAAAATATACAACGAAATTACATTTAGAAGAAGTCGGCATCATATATTTAGCATATGATAAAGATAAATGCATATTGATTACTTTATTCAAACACAATAGCGCATATTTATTAATTAGATATATTCAACATTAAACACAACATTAATTTTTCTGAAAAAGGAACATATTGTTGACAAACATATTAAACATGGACTGTAGAGATTTGCACTTGCCTAGAAATATCCTATGCATGAAAACATTTTTCTTTCGTTCGTTGATTCAACCAGACATACAGCAAAAGAGAATGTGGTGGTCTTTATCAGCTACGGGTCAACAATGTAACATGATGCAAATAATACATATTCGCAAGCTTTTTAAAATTGGATGCAGTCACAAACGTTTTTAACGTGCACAAATATTGCGGGACTACGTAATCCAATCAGACGTTTTTTTTACCTTTACATGTGCCGTCTTAACATGGCGCTTCCTTGATCACGTAAGAACGCCATCCAATGAAAGGCACATTATTGATCACGTAAGAACGCCCAAAAAAAAAGGCGCATCCTTGATCGCGTCAAAACGCAATCCAATAAAAGGCATATTCCTGATCACGTAAGAACGTCAGTCAATACAAGGAATCATTGGACAGCCTGGCAGGTGACGTCTTAAGCAACATGGCGCATCCGAGATCGCTGAAAAACCGCAGACAATACAAGGACTCAGTGACATCTTGGCATATCACTAAGAAACGTATTTATATTTTAGGAACTAGTATGTGTGTAGATTGCTATCTAGGAATGACAACAAATCCTGAATCATCTTTTCGGACTTGACTGTCCCTTGAACTATAGCTATGGTGTATATCTTTAACATTTAAAAGATACACATGAGAAATACATATGCCATTGATGTTTTAAGATATGTTTGGATTGTTGTTGAATAACAATAGTTATACATGTATTGATTAAACGTGTCATTTATTCAAGTTTAATTATTGTCAGCCTACCTATAGCCATATATGGGAGGAGATGTATTTTGTTAACATATTAGTTAACTAATATTCATCATCTAAATTATTTGCATTACACACAGAGATTTATTTGGTTACACTTTTACAATAATATAGATTTGAAAATGAAATACAGGTGCTGTCAACATTACAATAAGATTGTTTATTAATAAAATTATATGTCCTTGTTCTTGTAAAAAGGACAAAAACGCTTTACAAATGGAAATACATTCATTAACAATTGTGATCAACATCACTTAAAGGGACATTATTTTGTTTTTAAAAAGAGCATACACATAGTCAATACTATTTCAATAAAATGAAGACTTTACAGGGATTATATCATTGTATCAATACTCAGATCATTTGGTAAAGGTGCATCAATTCATGCAGAGTTTCTAAATACACACATGGATCTGAACATTTAAATATACATATATACACAAATACCAATCTATATATACATATATAAAGAAATTACTCTGCTAATCATAATCAGGCAATGATAGAGCTAAGAGAAAATAATATAAAGACAAATAATAAGATTACATTGGAGATGTTAATCTTAAAGTCATTTACTATTGTCTTACATATATGATTTCATTATAACAAATATATTTGGTAGGTCCCTTTAAGGATCAACAACATAAACTAGAGCTTTCAAAAAATAACAGGAAGAATGAGGACAAAGATTTGTGAAATAAAATGTATTTTATTAGTATGTAAGAAAAAAAAAACAACGTTTATAAATAATCTTGTAAAAATAAGGAATATATGAGCCATATGACAAGGTAACACAGTGCATCACAGTCCATGAAGAGAGTTGCCAAGGGCCAGCATAGCCCCATTGGAGACATATGACAAGGTAACACAGTGCATCACAGTCCATGAAGAGAGTTGCCAAGGGCCAGCATAGCCCCATTGGAGACATATGACAAGGTAACACAGTGCATCACAGTCCATGAAGAGAGTTGCCAAGGGCCAGCATAGCCCCATTGGAGACACATGACAAGGTAACACAGTGCATCACAGTCCATGAAGAGAGTTGCCAAGGGCCAGCATAGCCCCATTGGAGACACATGGCAAGGTAACACAGTGCATCACAGTCCATGAAGAGAGTTGCCAAGGGCCAGCATAGCCCCATTGGAGACACATGGCAAGGTAACACAGTGCATCACAGTCCATGAAGAGAGTTGCCAAGGGCCAGCATAGCCCCATTGGAGACACATGGCAAGGTAACACAGTGCATCACAGTCCATGAAGAGAGTTGCCAAGGGCCAGCATAGCCCCATTGGAGACATATGACAAGGTAACACAGTGCATCACAGTCCATGAAGAGAGTTGCCAAGGGCCAGCATAGCCCCATTGGAGACATATGACAAGGTAACACAGTGCATCACAGTCCATGAAGAGAGTTGCCAAGGGCCAGCATAGCCCCATTGGAGACATATGACAAGGTAACACAGTGCATCACAGTCCATGAAGAGAGTTGCCAAGGGCCAGCATAGCCCCATTGGAGACATATGACAAGGTAACACAGTGCATCACAGTCCATGAAGAGAGTTGCCAAGGGCCAGCATAGCCCCATTGGAGACACATGACAAGGTAACACAGTGCATCACAGTCCATGAAGAGAGTTGCCAAGGGCCAGCATAGCCCCATTGGAGACACATGGCAAGGTAACACAGTGCATCACAGTCCATGAAGAGAGTTGCCAAGGGCCAGCATAGCCCCATTGGAGACACATGGCAAGGTAACACAGTGCATCACAGTCCATGAAGAGAGTTGCCAAGGGCCAGCATAGCCCCATTGGAGACATATGACAAGGTAACACAGTGCATCACAGTCCATGAAGAGAGTTGCCAAGGGCCAGCATAGCCCCATTGGAGACATATGACAAGGTAACACAGTGCATCACAGTCCATGAAGAGAGTTGCCAAGGGCCAGCATAGCCCCATTGGAGACACATGGCAAGGTAACACAGTGCATCACAGTCCATGAAGAGAGTTGCCAAGAGCCAGCATAGCCCCATTGGAGACACATGGCAAGGTAACACAGTGCATCACAGTCCATGAAGAGAGTTGCCAAGGGCCAGCATAGCCCCATTGGAGACACATGGCAAGGTAACACAGTGCATCACAGTCCATGAAGAGAGTTGCCAAGGGCCAGCATAGCCCCATTGGAGACATATGACAAGGTAAAAGAGTGCAACAGGCACAACAATAAACAGAAAAAAAGGCCAAATGGCAACAATAAATATACAAATTCAACATGTGGACGGAGGATTCTTATCTGCCACCATGGAGCATATCCAGATCCTCCACTTACTGGTCATCCTCTTCATTGTCCTGTGCATGTCCAGCTCCAGATTCAGGCCTTGAACGTAATCGCATAATTTCACGCAGAGTCAAGTCCTGAACCCGGAGCTGGGCCTGCATGGTGTCGTTCATCCCTCTCAGGACAGCTGCGTTCCTCAACACGGCCTGCTCTACTCTTGCTATCCCTTCTAGCATGAGCCATGCTGAGTCACAGCCTAAAATAAAATAAAATTAAATATTAAGGATAATTACACAACAGACTAAAAAATTTTAATACATACATTGTCATCATAAAGACAAATAATTATTTACATAAATTAGTTTACATTTATTCTTTACACATGAATTAGGTTATTCAGACAGACAGAAATCATTAAAGGGACATGTTACTCAAACATGTTGTCCCCTTTAATTGGTTTTAGATGATCCACTTATACAGCTTGAGTGTATCAAATCTTGTTAAAGGATTTACATTGTACTTACATCAGCAATTTAAAAATTAAATTTAGACTGTGGTAGGCACACCTATCCTTAAACATTTTTGCATTGAGGACAAGCTGTGTAAACATAGCAACCAGAAGAAATTACATTCCCACTGGGTTAGACAAGAGATAATGTATCCACATTTGTACATAAAATTTTGGATCCAAGTAGTGGTGTTTGGTATATGTAGTGATATCCAATTAAAGGGACACTGAACCTAAATATTTAATGGACTGATTCAGATAGAGCATGACATGACAAATCTTTATAAATTACACATATTCATTATATGTTTTAATTCTCAAGCTATATTTTGAATGCAAGAATGTTGCTTTTTATGGAAGCCAATATTTGTTTATCAACTTTGTTTGTGCATGCTGGTTGATGGATACATTCATCCAACAATAAAGAAATGATGGCCAGATTTATTTTATTGTTTAAACTAATTATAGGAATTACTTTTTTTCAAAAAATATATCAAGAGAATGACGAATAATTCATAAGAGTATTAAATTATAAATTTGATTAACATTGCATGCTGGATTTGAATCACAATTTAACCAATTTAACTTCACTGTACCTTTAAGTATCTTATAAAGTGTATTTAGAATGATACTTACAGCTGTGCCTGGGAAGGACAATCTGACACCCAGGACAATGAAGGTTGAGACAGGGGGGAGGGATGGGATTGGCTTGGGGAGGGATGTGAATGGCTTGGGGAGTGGTGAGCTGCCGCTCCGGGGTAGGCCATACAGCTGGGGAGTGGGGAGTTTGGGTCTGGGCAGCTGTACGGGCCAGAATACGGGGAGAGCGGCGAAGGGGGGTGTATGGGCGTTTTTTGGGAGGGACAGGATATGAAATATGGGAAGGGCTGGCAGTGGTCTGGGCATGGTCATGAGTTTGGTCATGGGAAGGGCTCTGGGTCTGTGCAGGGGTGTGGCCATGGTCATGGGTGTGTGCATGGGGAGGGGTCTGTGACTGGGCAGGGGCGGAAACCAGATGACCAGAAGTGGTGGATCCATCTGAAAATGTAAAGAAAATATATTAACATCTCATACATCCTGACATCAAATCAACGCATTTCAAATTGATTATGTTTTCAATATACTTCGAAGTGTGTTTGAATTTTTAAACAATTATGAAATGAGGATATGGTATGTATATAGGCACTCAGATGAATATCAATGACTGTCTGTACAATTTGAACCTTATTATCGTGTTTTGGCATGGAATATGCATGTGACATAATGATGGCATGAATTATAAATTTTTAAAAATAAATATACAAGCAGATTTTCATGCTGCCTGATATAGAAAGGGGGCAGTAGTGTATTTGAACAGACAAATAATATTCCTTTTTAAAGGGCAAAAGCTGTAGACTTTTAATGTCTTCAATAAAATGATTTCCAAAAAAGAAACATGTTGGAAACATGATAGATATATTTCACATACCATCAGACTCCAAGGCAGCCTCTTCCTCCTCCGTCCCACATGTGACATCAATCTCTGTAAAACATAACATGTTGTGTACACGTTAAGATCAGATATTATAACATATGTTACTGTTGCTCAAATACGCACATCAATGTTGCATTAAAGATATACACACACAAAGTTATGATTTACATCATTTTGATGGAGCATACAAATGACAATAGATTTGTTATTGTCAATGAATCTGAATTTTAATGTATTGTTTGTATTAATGTTAAATTCATAAAAGCATAGTACATAGAACATTTAAGATTTCTCATGTGTGTATCACTTGATGACTGTTGTCAAAAAATCAAATGGAAACAAACATATGTTATACATCTTATGAATAACAAATGTGTAGACTAATAAAGTTGAAATTATTAATCGTTCAATATGAAAAATAAATTAATATATAATCAGAAGATAAATATTTTGAATTTTTATAATGTTATGCTTCATCAGAATCATGATCATAATATTGATTAGCAATACACCTTCAATTACATATAAATGAGTCAATGGACATACCAGGAGACCGCAAAGGCGGCTCTATGTCACTGCTGGATTCCTGTGGGCTCACCACACCAACTCTCTCTATGAATGATATAGATATATATTATTAAACACATTTGGGATATCACTAAATCACATCTGTCTAGAATTTTAACATTAATCAACTTTAAAATGTGAAGAATAGAGCAGTCATTACACCAGAAAATGCTTGATTGAATCAAGGGGATTCTGTAAAAATATCTGTATTGAACATATGTTTAATGTCAGACTACATTAGACATCAAATTCATCTCAGATGCTGCTATTGCATATCTAAATATACCCAATGATCAATGTTCTTAACCCTTTAAGGACACAGCTTTCACTTTGCTCAATTGTTTTATGACGGAATAATTCCGTCATATGTCCTTAAGAAGTTACAAGAATACACACAAACCACATATTGAGGAGCATCTGTTGACAAATCTAAACAAACACATGTGTCACATCGAGCCATTTTTGCAATGTACAGTAATCTTGTTTAGGACACAACACATATTTATCACAATACAAAACAAAATTGATTATTACAAATATGTAATCATGGTGCTGTTAGAGTATGCAGATATCTATAAAGTAACTCCAACAGAGAATGTGATTTATATATCAATAGTTTTTAATAAAAAGAATGTAAAGATGAATGAATCTATTTTGTCTTAAAGGGACACTGACATGATTAATTTAAATAATTGATTTCTATGTTCAAACTGTTAAAAATGATTTAACATTGACTCCTATTATAATTAGAATGTTGCTCGATATTAATCTTAAAGGCAGATAAGGAATATTGGATTCAATAAATATTGTTTGTTGAAGGTATCCACCAATCATCAATAAAAACCCAGGTTGGTCAACCAAAATTTAGATGCACATAAACGTACTTTCTTTATTTTAAAATACATTTAGCAATAGAATATGTCACATATGATGATAGTATTATATTTTTATGTTTATTAATATTGCATACTGTATCTGAATGACAATATTAATAATTGTAGCTCAGTATCCCTTTAATCTAAAATTAAATTGATTCCACAATGTTGTTGTTAATGAATTATCTACTCCATATGTTGATGTCATGAATGGTATTGAGCATGCAATTAAAATATAATATGTTATTTAAGGATATCCGAATAATTATTTAATTTTCATCTATTAAATAGACATTACATATAAATATTGAACAATGTGTATTTAGTATGTAATGTTCAGTCCATGTTTCTAAGACAAATGTCAATTAAAAAGAGACATACCATACTGTGACAAGCCCTGGCTTGAGGATCCAGCAGCCACATCCATATCTGTAATATATTAAATGAGGATTGCATATCATTAATACTAATCATGCCATGTTTAAAAAATTTACATTAATAACAAATCAATTGAAAAATATTAATCCTTTGGTAGTCCCATGAGTTAATTGTTTCCTCAATTAAATTAATTATAAATATATCCTGGACTCTTATTTTCAATCAGTTGTGTTGTTTACTGTATCTTTAAGAATATCTGCTTGTTATTACATAATCATCAATTGATGGCCATATGTTATAATTTATTTGTATTATTCGTTTTTTATTAGCTATAATATTTAAAATAAGAATACTGTATTCTTCACTAATCTAAGAATTCCCATTTAATTTTTAACAACATGTATAAAGAAATGCCACTTTCCGCAAACCCATGTTAACGTGGATGAGAAATGCCATTTTCGCGATCATTGCGCAATGATTCCAAGCGGAATTACGCATCCGTCATTTGAACAACATGTATAAAGCAATGCCACTTTCCGCAAACCCATGTTAACGTGGATGAGAAATGCCATTTTCGCGATCATTGCGCAATGATTCCAAGCGGAATTACGCATCCGTCATTTGAACAACATGTATAAAGCAATGCCACTTTCCGCAAACCCATGTTAACGTGGATGAGAAATTACATTTCCGCTCTGTGACGCATATTCTGTAGAGCGCAAGAAACATCATTCCTATTTCATGTGTCAATAATCTAAAATCAGATATCTAAACATCATATGTAGTGTATGTTGTGAGATCTGTATAGGTTTAGTATCTGACTATATACACATTTTTTGATTATAAAAAAAAATAAAAAGATATTATATGAAGTTGGATAATTACCTGGTTCAGATTCTCTATCATCTCCTCCCAGGCCACCGGACGGAGAAGCATCTGCCCTGTCCCCCGCGTCAGGACTTTCAGATCCCGCAGCTGGGAGGGAAGAAGAGGAGGCCGAGGATGGCGAGGATCTAAATCTTTTGGGGACCCGGAGATTGAGGAGCTCGCATAAAGTCACCTCATAAGGGAGTAGGTACAGTTTCCGCGGGGCCTTTCTTTGGCCCCCTCTTTTACGGGCTTGTACCCAGTCCCTTATGAGGTTTACTTTTTTCGATAAACGCAACCTCATATCTCCGAATCTCCTCATGATCTGATCCTGGGTCCTCTGGACGTCACACACCAATCTAACCGCATTGGTGATAGACTCCCAGAGGGCCTTCTTAACAGGCGCATCTGTCGAGCTCCTCTTGTTCCCAAACAGCTGGGGATAAAAGTCCTTGACGGCGTGGACCAGTGCAGCGCTCTCCTCCTTGGTGAACCTGGGAACTGACATGCCTGCTCGGTTGGCTACTAAATATATTATAATAATATTAATATATAACACTGCCTGCAGGCATTAGAGAACTGACAAAGATGGCAACGTGTAATGGACTTTTATATGGTGAAGTAAACATGAGATGCACCATGGGACAATTTATCTGTACATCTGATTGGATAAAAGTTAGAAATATTGTTATAATGTCTGTGAGACCATCCTGACTCAAGTTGTGTTTGTGTGATGAACTCTGATTGGCCGTTCCTTAATGTTTCATATCTTAGTAACTTCCTTACACATACCGCTTGGTGGTGCTGTTACTTCATTTTTCATGTAGACTTATTTGTAACTCATGGGCCTGTCATGCGGATATGTGTTACGCAGATTTAATATCCGTGATCCGTTAAATATTAATGATTAAATACTCTTTAAAATCTAATACTGTCACATTATTAATGTTGTAGACATTTCTCGGTTTAATAACGGTCTGTTTCTTTAATACAAATACACATTTCATATTGTATGTCTTTATTGTTCTTTAAATACATTTATTGTGAAGTATTGACATTGCTCTATTAAATGTCTTTATAATGCACATTGATTGTGTGCTATTGCGTGACATTAGACTCTAATGTTTAAAGATGCTAATCTGGTGTTTCAAGATGCGTTTCCCACGCAATATTTATTAATGTTAAAATTCAGGTTAGAATGTCAGTAACTTGGATAATCTGTTTATAAATATTAAACTACAGCTTTGTTATTCGCAAATAAACCTCGAGCTTGTATTTGTCTGAAGTGCTCATATATGTTATTGTGCAATGGCGTCTTTAGTTTTAAAGAGACATTACAAACAATTGTATCAAATGATCTGTAGAGATAGAAGATTGTTTAGACTTTAAAATGTAAATCATTTTCCCTTAGTATTTATATATCCTCAACAGAAGAAATTTAAATGCACATGGTTGAGACAATCACATAAGGCATCTCTGTGCATCCACCAATCTTCATCTACTGAGCCGATCTCGATATGCTTTTCAAGCAAAGTATGTCAAGATAGGAAGATAAGTAAATACACTCTTTAAATCTCTTAAAGGGACACTGTCCAAACAAATTTAGCATTGGTGATTGAGCATGAAATGTTAATCAACTTTATTATTTAATCCGATTATCAAATGTTAACAGTTATCTTGTTATGTTTCTTTGCAAATCAATAATGATATTTTATATTACGGACAATTGTTTAATAAAAACCTGGGTTGTCCTTGACGATTGTTGCATCAATTATTCCAAACAATCAAGTTCTGTCCAGAGTACTGAAGCAAATAAATTAGCTATTTACTGCCTTATTTTTAAAGTAATGATAGCAACATCACAATGAGCATTCATAATATGAGACAAGTTTTAAAGTTGATTCAAATAGAATACTCATTCAGAATGTATAAATCATTAATTTTTTAACTGTCTACCTTTAAGTATATTTTGAGTTCATGTCCCTTTAAATAAACATTTCACAATAATGCTTAAAATATCATAAACCTAGGCACCTTCCTTTTGCTAAATGAGTCTAACATATGAGTAAAGCAAATTTAGATTAACTTCTAGATTGTTTTACACACTGACTGAAATATATTTATTAAATGAGGTCTTTTTTAGCCTTCAGCGTAGAGGGACATTAAGCTATATGTTATGTATGCATTTTGTATAATATTCTTATATTTGAACAACTTAATATGTTTTGTTATTCAATCATTATATTGTAATTATATATATTCTTGGATTAAATACATCTCTACATAGGCTATTTTGATGCTGATTGTTGTTTGCATATAGATGCGTTATATCATTGACTAAGATATGTGCATTTTTTTTTTATTTTAACAAGTATATTTAAAGACTGAATGTAATTCTATAGTACTTTCTAAATATGTTTAAATTCTTGTATGATATTTGTAAAAATCTATACAAAATATACTTTGTGAATGTCCCTTTAAGGACCCAAACATTTTGTATTTTGATTTAACATTGACAAAATAAACAAAAGGGGAATTTACATTCTATATAGATATTTGATGTCTAACCCAAGAGGTAAGATTGTAATAAATACATAATATTACTAAGTATAGTTAAATGACTCCACTAGAAAATGACATAGATTAACCTGGCATCCAATAACTAATTTTTGAAAAATATCAAGTTAAATGACCTACCATTTATAAATGTAATAATTTAAATAATTTTTCTAATAATGTTTTGAGATACCTAAGGAAGATACATGATCTTATACAATTATTTTTACATTCAACAACACTGTCACTTTCATGTAATTGAACCACTTCACCTTATTAAATGTTAAAACAATTAAAATTTTACTACATATCCTAAATAATTTTAATATATACATTTTCAATATAAAAGCATTGAAGAATCTGACTCCCCAATTAATGTTATAAAATATATTTTAATATTCTCGGAAGCATTTTATTTTCTAATATTAATGCATTATTTTATCTTATGCATGTGCTTGTCAAATAGCCAACTACCAGTCATGGGAGTCCAAGTTTTATTTATTTACAGATTATATTGATATTTAGTAGAATCTGTTCAAAATAATGTATTTAATAATAAAATGTTTAGTATTAACATGTAAAAATATATTTAATAGAAAATAATTAAATATTCCTGGAAGTCATCAGATGCCAATCTGAAATGACAAATAATAAAAATGGAACAAAGTTAATACACACGTTGTCAAATATTCATAAAATACATTTAAAATCATATGGTGTCTATGCTCTAACTTTGATCAACATTTTTTAAAGATAATCATTAAATTGATTTAAAATTAATGAAATACATACACCATTATATTGTTGATTAAAAATTCTATTTAAATATCCAAAATTCAAATTATACATAATAATGTATATCACATTTCAACAATATATGTATGCTGAACATAAATCTAATATTTCATGTCCATTCAAATACCTCTATATCAACTATAATATGTATTCCTTTTTCTGATTGTGATCCCTAAATATCTAATGATGAAATAAGTATGACTAATGTATGTAAGCTAACAATAATCAACATTCTTCATGTGATTCTTAACTAGCATGCACCAACCTGGATAATGCATGGTCTTTGAAAGTCAATTCAGGGGTAAACAGTTGATCTTCAATAGGTGTCTTATTCATCAGTTCATTAAATAGAGGACTGGGAAATACCATCTAAAAAAAGTACAATCATCTAAGTGTCTGATTGTGATCCATAAATATCTAATTAACAACTAAATATGACTAATGTATGTAAGCTACTAATATTCTACAGTCTTCACTAGCATGCATTGGTACACCAACCTGGACAATGCATGGTCTTTGAAAGTCAATTCAGGGGTAAACAGTTGATCTTCAATAGGTGTCTTATTCATCAGTTCATTAAATAGAGGACTGGGAAATAGCATCTACAAAATAGAAAATCATCTAAGTGTCTCCAATAGGATGTCTCCACAGCCTTATTCTATCAAATAGTTTGCACTTACCATGTGAACATGTCTTTGTATGGTTTTCAAGGTCAGCAGAATTGAAAGATAATGCCAGACATGATCCCATTGGTATACTTCAATTTCAATCTTGGCTTTTTCCCCACTGTCAGTCTGGGCAATCTTCACTGTCAGGCTTCAAATTGTTCCCTTTCAGTCTTTAGATTAAGTCATCTCCCTAATGGAAGAAATTTTATCAAAAAAATTCATACAAGTGTGTGAATCAGTTCTGTACCCCTCTCCCACCCCCCATTTCATAATAAATATCTGTCACTAGCTTACTAAGCCTGTGTATGAACCTGTGTTATTTTCTATCAAGTGTGAAGATGAGTCATATTGAGCAGAAAAAACCTCTGTGTGACATTGAACCATAGTCATTCTAGAGTATCCCTTTCTGATTATGTACATTTTAAGTAATGTGTAAACAAAAATCTATTTTTGAAAATGTATGCCATATGATGTATTTGTGTACAAATCATGCCAGCAACAGTCCATACATTTCTACTTACCATCTGATGTCCTCTTTAAAAACCAGGTGGCAAAGACTCGCTATAGGACCCAATGCCCAGAGCATCACCTATATTATGAAAATTAAAAATTATTCTAACATTTGATCAATACTAACATGTTTGCACAATTCTCTACTTGTCATTTCCATAGAGTTCACATCTATTGAAAATACTCCAGTGTAACTTCTATTCTTTACCGTCTAAAGTGGCGGTTGATGACGTCTGCTCTGACATCAAGTCCCTCGTCCTGGAATTCCCCCTCTAGAACAGGATCATCCTCCTCATCTCTGAGGAGGTCTCTGTCCACCGGGACGGCCTGCAGCATCCCAGCCCGCTGTGCAATATTATGCAGGACGCTACAGGCTACAACGATCTTAGCCACCTTCTTTGGGTTGTACTGGAGTGCTCCTCCAGAACGGTCCAGGCACCTGAATCTCATCTTCAGGAGCCCGAACATCCTTTCAACCACCGCCCTGGTTCTCTTATGAGCCCTATTGTAGCGCTCCTCAGACACATCAGTCGGGCTACGCAAGGGGGTAATGAGCACTTAAGGTAAGACATGCTACATATCTGCATTTAAATAAAACTAGACATTAGCAGAAAGAGACAATGACAGGGTTAAATTGCATGAGATAATATCTTCCCATTTCAGCTAAGACATGCTACATATGCGTATTGTTCTGAAAACAAACCTTGTGTAAAATGCTAACTACATGGTTACATTGCATTCTCTCTCTGAACACTTAAGGTAAGACATGCTACATATCTGCATTTAAATAAAACTAGACATTAGCAGAAAGAGACAATGACAGGGTTAAATTGCATGAGATAATATCTTCCCATTTCAGCTAAGACATGCTACATATGCGTATTGTTCTGAAAACAAACCTTGTGTAAAATGCTAACTACATGGTTACATTGCATTCTCTCTCTGAACACTTAAGGTAAGACATGCTACATATCTGCATTTAAATAAAACTAGACATTAGCAGAAAGAGACAATGACAGGGTTAAATTGCATGAGATAATATCTTCCCATTTCAGCTAAGACATGCTACATATGCGTATTGTTCTGAAAAAAAACCTTGTGTAAAATGCTAACTACATGGTTACATTGCATTATCTATCTGAACACTTAAGGTAAGACATGCTACATATCTGCATTTAAATAAAACTAGACATTAGCGTCGGTAAATAACAAATGGTTAAATTTAATCCTATAGCTGAACATGACGCTAACAGTTAAAAAATACAGGGGCAATTGTCAAAATAATTAACCATGTTGAGCACAAATACTCACCAACGAGATAACCAGGGGGCATTTGTCTTTCCTCAAACTGGCTCCACAGGGACGACAGAGAGAGGATGCGGGCATCATGACAAGCCCCTCCAAAATTTGCATACACATGCATAATCCTCATCCGTGCGTCACAAACATACTGCACGTTGAGGCTATGAAAATGTTTGCGATTTCTGAAGGGCAAGTCATCAATTGGAGCACGCAGCGCAATGTGGGTACAATCTATGGTTCCCAAGACATTGGGCAATTGAGCAATATCAAAGAATTCCAGCTTCAGGCGCCTCCAATCACCATCATTCTGTGGGAATCCTATGTAATGCTTACTGATACGTACCATGGCGTCCAGAAAGTTATCAAACACCACAGAGAATGTACCTTGAGCCAGGCCATGCATGTACAGTTCTCCGGATTGAAAACTCCCGGAGGCCAGGACGTATAGACAGCTTAGCATCTTACTCATGGGGGGAACAGCAGTCCTTATTTGTATACGTGGCTCCAAATGAGGTTTAAGAAGATCGTAAAGGCCAATGAGCTGTTCGCGATCGAGCCGATACTTATCAAAAACCTCAAAGTCGCTCATGTTTTCCAAGGTGGGTCTCACCCTGTAGACACGAGGACCTCGAACCAGACGACCCCTTCGTCTCGGTCTGAGCCGCCGAGGCTGCCTGATTCGACCAACAGCTAGTTCGCCAATAGCAGCACCAGCAGCGTCTACCATGTCATCGTCATCCATCTTTCAAAACAGCGTAACAAGGTAAGCACTTGATCTGATGTGGATCACAAGTGATGCATTGGCCATGTTGTTTGGGGGATTTATAGTACGATTAGTCCAATGGTATTGAGTTTGTAATGATTGCTGATTGTATTCACCTGTTTGTATGTGAGCGGCGCGAATGCTTTCAAAGTGGGCGTTGTATTTTTTTGGCTGAAATGTTGTTTTCCGCCAATAAATCTCAATGTGAAAGTGTCAAATATCACACATACAGTGCATGTTCATATGCGTAATCAATATTTCTTAAACGCGATGTTATAGTAACAAGCACACGTCCAGGCTAACATGAATGAAAGTGCATAGTTGTGTATAATGTGATCGATCAATGTTGCTGCAACATTGTTTGTAAACGATAAAGTAACATCTGCCATCTGTAGTATTATATATATAAGTGATTGCCGAGCTGTCAATATTGTATGCGTCCCTTTCAAATCGCAATAATAATTCAGAACTTCCGGCTGTCATCTGTAGTATTGTATATATATAAGTGATTGCCGAGCTGTCAATATTGTATGCGTCCCTTTAAAATCGCAATAATACTGAATAACTTCCGGCTGTCATCTGTAGTATTGTATATATAAGTGATTGCCGAGCTGTCAATATTGTATGCGTCCCATTCAAATCGCAATAATAATTCCGAACTTCCCGTCTGCCATCTGTAGTATTGTGTATATAAGTGATTGCCGAGCTGTCAATATTGTATGCGTCCCATTAAAATGGCACTAATACTGAATAACTTCCGGCTGTCATCTGTAGTATTGTGTATATAAGTGATTGCCGAGATGTCAATATTGTATGCGTCCCTTTAAAATCGCAATAATAATTCAGAACTTCCGGCTGTCATCTGTAGTATTGTATATATAAGTGATTGCCGAGCTGTCAATATTGTATGCGTCCCATTAAAATGGCACTAATACTGAATAACTTCCGACTGTCATCTGTAGTATTGTGTATATAAGTGATTGCCGAGCTGTAAATATTGTACGCGTCCCTTTAAAATGGCACTAATACTGAATAACTTCCGGCTGTCATCTGTAGTATTGTATATATAAGTGATTGCCGAGCTGTCAATATTGTATGCGTCCCATTAAAATGGCACTAATACTGAATAACTTCCGGCTGTCATCTGTAGTATTGTATATATAAGTGATTGCCGAGCTGTCAATATTGTATGCGTCCCATTAAAATTGCACTAATACTGAATAATTTCCGGCTGTCATCTGTAGTATTGTGTATATAAGTGATTGCCGAGATGTCAATATTGTATGCGTCCCTTTAAAATCGCAATAATAATTCAGAACTTCCGGCTGTCATCTGTAGTATTGTATATATAAGTGATTGCCGAGCTGTCAATATTGTATGCGTCCCATTAAAATGGCACTAATACTGAATAACTTCCGGCTGTCATCTGTAGTATTGTGTATATAAGTGATTGCCGAGCTGTAAATATTGTACGCGTCCCTTTAAAATGGCACTAATACTGAATAACTTCCGGCTGTCATCTGTAGTATTGTATATATAAGTGATTGCCGAGCTGTCAATATTGTATGCGTCCCATTAAAATGGCACTAATACTGAATAACTTCCGGCTGTCATCTGTAGTATTGTATATATAAGTGATTTCCGAGCTGTCAATATTGTATGCGTCCCTTTAAAATCGCAATAATAATTCCGAACTTCCCGTCTGCCATCTGTAGTATTGTATATATAAGTGATTTCCGAGCTGTCAATATTGTATGCGTCCCATTCAAATGGCACTAATACTGAATAACTTCCGGCTGTCATTTGTAGTATTGTATATATAAGTGATTGCCGAGCTGTCAATATTGTATGCGTCCCATTCAAATGGCACTAATACTGAATAACTTCCGGCTGTCATTTGTAGTATTGTATATATAAGTGATTGCCGAGATGTCAATATTGTATGCGTCCCTTTCAAATCGCAATAATAATTCAGAACTTCCCGTCTGCCATCTGTAGTATTGTATATATAAGTGATTGCCGAGCTGTCAATATTGTATGCGTCCATTTAAAATGGCACTAATACTGAATAACTTCCCGTCTGCCATCTGTAGTATTGTATATATAAGTGATTGCCGAGCTGTCAATATTGTATGCGTCCCATTCAAATGGCACTAATACTGAATAACTTCCGGCTGTCATCTGTAGTATTATATATATAAGTGATTTTAGATCTGACAATATTGTATGCGTGCCATAAAAATGGCACTAATACTGAATAACTTCCGGCTGCCATCTGTAGTAGTGTATATATAATTGATTTGCGATCTGACAATATTTCTTAATTGTCCCATTGAAATCTCCATAATAATGCTGTTCAAAAGTGTGGTTTACGTATATGTTGTATTGTAGTATTGAGTGTTAAAGTTCCTAAAGGGGCGGTACAGTGGTGAATCTGTGATGTGTATGGTTGAATCTTCTAATGACGTCATGATATTATTAACCTGCCTATGTAGTTGTGAAATCCTCATTGTGTTGTTGTATTGTGCTACATTGTTATTGTGTGCTGAATAAAATCTAAATGTGTGCTTTGTGGTTGCGTGATGGGTGATACGTGTTATGTACATGTACGTATATATTGTGATTGTGTCCCACATATGCTGACTTCTATATAGCGGTCTGGCATTGTTGTTCCTTCCCATAAAGTGACATCTGTAATCTGGTGTAATGATGTATTTTTTGTAGGTAATTCCTAATGGTTTATTGTGATGGAATAATGATGTTACAAGTACCGTCAAATCCATATGTTGTGTTTTGTGATTCCTGTAGAGAATGTAATGTGTTTGTCCACCATCATTTGAATGCACATGTATGAGTGAATGTTAAAAGTAATATATGTGCATCCATGAGTGATTATGTGTTAAGCTTATGTAAATATGCAGTTGCTGCAAGCATATGAGTTGAATAACTGAAATGCAATAATAAAGGTAAATGAGAGGTGTTTCCCATTGTGTAGTGTTTGTGAATCCAGAAATGTGTATTGAATTTTATTTTAATTTTAAATGTAATTTTATAGAAATAATAATGTGTTACTAGTGATGTGGATTTGTAGTTGATGTAATCTAAAAGTGTGAAACAAATTTATGGTGTTGTGAATATTTAATAATTAAAAACCATAAGTCCACCATAGGGAAATAGTCATTTCTTGATCTATTTATCATAGCTGTGTCTAACGCATGAAATCATGTATTTTCTAGCGCTGGTATTTGGAGTTTTTCAGTCTACGCTATTTGCGTGCGTTAGGAAAATGAGGGTTTCGCGTGCACGAGCACGTCTTCCCAATAGAAGTCAATGGAGGCTCTAAAGATTTATAAAAAAAAATTTCTAAGACTGGTTTTCCTCGTAAAGTGAGTGACGTCATGAGCTTGTGTGAAAAAGTAACTAAATCGTGTTCTTTTTGTAATAAATAAATATTTTGTGTATGTCATGTGGTGTATATTGTTTGTATGCATCGATGAGTGTATGTTTGTGATAATGTTATTAGTTAGATGTAGGTATATGAGGGTCTTTTCCCGTATGTCCATGTAAGTCAATGGGAAAATGGATTTGTGTGGATTTTTTTCAAACACCCGAGATCTCGCAACTTTAATCCTTTGTATTTTACCGAAAAAAAAAAAAATATGAAAAATAAAGATAGTGTAGTGTTTGTATGAGTGTAAGTGTACTTTGTGTAATATTTGTTTTGTGATTCGTGGATGTTTTTTTTGTCGGTATATGTTTACTACTGGGTCTGAGGTGGCGGTAGAAAGGTGAGCGTTAGGTGTATTTTGAGTGGCGGTAAATAAACTCTAAATACCGGAGTGCGTAAGAAACCCGCGTTAGGAGCCTCTAACGCTGGTTTTCACGGCTAACGCCGAACTCCAAATCTAGGCCGTAGTCTCCTCAATTGGTTTGTGACTGCATGTGTAGTCAGTGAGTGGGATAGCAGTGCGTTTGCAGCGTGGGCAGTAGTCAGTCAGACTAGGGCAGCAGCTTAAATGCTGAGCTGAAGTCAGAAGTCAAAGTGTTTTTTTTGCAGCTAGCTCCCAGTAGTGCATTGCTGCTCCAGCTCTATATGGATAGGAAGTGGAAGCTTAAAAGGACAGTTAACACCAGAATTATTATTGTTTAAAAAGAAAGATAATCCCTTTATTACCCATTCCCCAGTTTTGCATAACCAACACACCTATAATAATACACATTTTACCTCTGTGATTTCATTGTATCTAAGCTTCTGCTGACTGCCCCCTTATTTCAGTTCTTTTGACAGACTTGCATTTTAGCCAGTTAGTGCTCACTCCTAGGTCACTTCACATGCATGAGCTCAATGTTATCTATATAAAACACATGAACTAATGCCCTCTAGTGGTCAAAATGCATTCTGATTAGAGGCAGTCTTCAAGGTCTAAGAAATTAGCATATGAAACTCCTAGGTTTAGCTTTCAACTAAAAATATCAAGAGAACAAAGCAAAATTGGTGATAAAAGTAAATTGGGAAGTTGTTTAAAATTACATGCCCTATTTAAATCATGAAAGTTTTTTTGGGACTTGACTGTCCCTTTAAAAATGCTTGATGATGAAATGTGAGTGTCTTTATCTAATATTCCACTAAATATTCAGAAACTGTTCATCCCATCAACCTCATACATCCCATTAAAATAGTAAGTAGCTACTGGTGTTATTAAACTTTTTTTTTTATTCTTGCACATACATAGTGTTACTTGTAAATACATTTTGTTATTATATAACTTATGTATGTGTCCGTATCTCTTAAAACAAGTTAGTTTAACCTCCTGTTTGCTAGTACAACTCAACTACTGTGTCGCGAAATGATGTAGGTCTAAAAAGTGTGTCACCAATATGAAAAGTTTGGAAAGCTCTGATATAGAGAGAGAGTGCGAGAGAGAGAGTTATGGATGTACAGTATTGCATATGATTCAGCATTTAACCCAGTTGCTGCCAACACACATATATTGAAGATATATTTGAAGCTGTGTAGTTAATATATTTTTACTTTTTCCTCTTGGACACTCCATTCTTGAAATTCAGAGAGGTTTAGTATTTTTCCTTTTTTTCTGCATGTAAATTGTAACTCTTTATGCTGGTGTATAGTTTTTTTATTATTATTATTATTGCTTCATGGTACTCAACACTCAACAAGTGTTATGATATACACAGCCACTTCAGCGTTGTACATTGAGAAGATTGAGGACCATAATTAGAAACTTAGTTGTTTTATATTTTAATTATTGAGAAAATATTTTTTATTACAATCTTACAAATAAGAAAATTAACAAAAACATTGAAACTCACAATAAAATATGTTATGCACAATGCAGCTGGTATCCTCATCCTTTCTGTTTGTGGCCATTGTGATTATTTATTTCTGGTTTGCCGTTTACATAGATGTATTATTTTAACATTACTGTCCCTTTGAAGGGAAAACGCTTTAGAGCAACAATCATGCAATACTGGGACCTAGCTGTAGCACAACGTGTGAGCCAATGACAAGAGGCACCAATAACCACCTGGTCCCAGGCATTGCTTCTCCGGGGCATATCTAGGTATGCTTTCTAATAAACAACACCGAGAAATAGGATGACGTTAAAGAATATATTAAATATCATGCTTGAGCTGAACCAGCAAAGTTGAATTTTGATATTCCATAAATAAAACTACATTTTGTTTTCATGATCGCATCTTTCTTTAATGGATACTGACGGCGTGCTACGCAAGGTGTTATAACTGTATAGTATCGTAAATCCAGTATGGAAAGTACATTTTCTCTTTTGGATCCTCGTTCTATATGGATTTCAAACCTTGCCACAAAAAAACTACTGGGGTATTCATCCCGTTTAGAATTAGATAAATAAGCGAAAACACACTAGGAATAGGTAGCACAGCGGTTTGTGAAGTCAATCACAGCAACAGGGGTGGAGCTCTAGTAAAGCAACCAACCCGTAACGTCAGGAAAAACGCGCGGACGGCGCAAGGCGATTGCAAAAAGTTGGGCGGGGTTTTACTGGGCCATATATATACTGTGTACCGGACCACGCATGTCGCAGTTCTCTAGTTGGAAGCCTGTATAGCCATCTTTAGGCTTCTTGTGTAGTGGTCGAGAGAACGAGAGGCTGCAAGATGGCTGACGCGACTATGGAGGTAAATGATGTGGTAAGAAATTTAGCTTGGGGTATTATGTTTATTAATAATAGTATCATTTAGTTTTTAATTTATTAATGCCCTTAAACATAAAGAAATGCAGTTGATTCCTTAGCTACCGCCTTCAACTAATTCACTAGCTATTTAGTAATATTCATTAAACAATTACTTTTATCAGTGGTATAGTTACTCACTGTATGCGGCTGTTTAATATAGATAATAATTGTACGCGGCCGTTGAGACAGGCTAAGTGAATTAAGAATGGAACAGGCCTAGGTGCCTACACCCGCGCTCCTCGTGTTCATGTAGTTTCTCATCCCCCGCCCACATGCCGGTAGCACAAAGGGCGGCCTTGTAACAGGGGGCGGCCCACGTGTGTTCTGGCCTCTGCACATGAACACGCATTCTTTGTGTAGTATCTTTTTTAAATTGATACTATGTGTAACATTAGTTTTATTATTTGTAAACTAGATACATTTCTATGTAGGCACAGTAACAACTGACTGCGCAAAGCGCTTTCATTTTGAGATGTTTATATTCACAATTGTCTTTAAATATAGTAATAAATATATATTTGAACGTTAGTGATTTATTTTGCCCATTTAACGTTTAGGAGCTCATAGATCACTTGTTGAAGGGAGTATAATGCACTGCAGAAATGTATTGGTTTATTAAAAGGCTAATATTTGTCTGTTACTCTTTCCTAGAACTTTGTAGCCAAGTTGGCCAATGGAATGAGCCTACGGACTCCAATTGAAGATGTAAATATCCTTTTATGCATAAATAGTTGCATTTTGGCCGACTTTGCTATAGAGTTTTAAGATGTGATTTTACTTCCACTACAGACTTACCCAGGCACTGTAAAGACTGGCATGTATATTTCTGACCTTATCTTAAAGCAACAGTCAACACAAATTGTTTAAAAGAGGACTCCTTACTAGTACCCATTCCCCATCTTTGCACAACCAGCATTGTTATATTAATCAACTTTATAACATTTAAACCTCTACAGTTCTGCCTGTTTCTGAGCCACTACAAAGATTCTTTTATTACATGCTTTTTATTCCCTTTTCACAACGAGACTGCTAATCCATGTGGGCCATATCTATAATATTGTGCTCTCTTCTGGGAGTTGTAGTTGACACTGCAGTAATTGGCTAGAATTCAAGTCTATAGAGAATAGCTATGTGATCAGGGGGTACAAGATAATCTGAGGTTCAAAATATATCAATATAACCATGTTGGCTGTGCAAACCTGGGGAATAATAAAGGGATTATCTTTTTTTAAAGAATAAAATAGTTAAAGGAATAGTCAACTCAAAGTTTGTTTCAAAAGATAATCCCTTTGTTACACATTCCCCAGTTCTGCATAATTATGGTAATACACTTTTTACCTCTGTGATCACCTTGTTTCTAAGTCTTCTGACAACCCCTTATCACATGGCTATTTATTGACTTGCATTTTATTCAATTAGTGCTGGGTTTGCTACAACCCATGGGCGTGATGGAACAATGTTTTCACAACCCATGGGCGTGATGGAACAATGTTTTCTATGAGTCCCCTGTTGTGAAAAGCTAATTAAAAAGCATGTGATAAGAGGCAGTCTGTAGTGGCTTAGAAACATGCAAATAATTAGAGGTTTAAATGGTATAAAGTATATTAATATAGCAAAGCTGGGGAATGGGTAGTAAAGTCATTATTTATCTTTAAATATTATTAATTTTGGTGTTGCCTGTCCCCTTTAACTCTCCCTTTAAATTTTGGCTGTTAGATTTTCTTTAAAATTCTATAGTGAATGGTTGATTTAAAAATATACATTTTTAGTGGAAATAATTTAGATGTGTGTGATACTTTATCTTGCTATAGTAAAGTAATTACAGCCCCCCTCAAGTTTCAATGCATTTTTTTTTTAGTAAAAAATCTACATGTAGAGCATGATTGCATTGATTAAATATAACTCATGTTAACATAGCCTTGTCCTTTCTGACTGTAAATATTTTGACTTCTAACAATTTGAATTAAGTTTTTATGAACTTTTTTTTTTTTTCTTTTAAAAAATGTTTCTATAGGTGTCTTCTGCTCAGCCAGAAAGCAGTGTGAAACCATCTGCTGAAGAAATGACTTCAAAGGACTACTACTTTGATTCGTATGCACATTTTGGTATTCATGAGGTAAATAATCTGTCATCAATGTAGTTTTGCCCTTATGATGAAACTATATAGGTTCTGATATTTATGTATGTATTACAGGAAATGTTGAAAGATGAAGTTCGGACACTGACTTACAGAAACTCAATGTTTCACAACCGACATCTTTTCAAAGATAAGGTAGTCTTGGATGTGGGAAGTGGCACAGGAATTCTCTGCATGTTTGCAGCAAAGGCTGGAGCAAAGAAGGTCATTGGGGTAAGGAGCTTTTTCTTAAACTCAATAGAGAACTATCTAGAAAGTGTTTAATGCCCCTAGATGTGACAATAAATCACATTTTCTTTCAGATTGAATGCTCAAGTATATCAGACTATGCCATCAAGATTGTAAAGGCAAACAAGCTAGATCATGGTATGTATAACAGGGTGAATTATTTTTTTTTTGTGCCCCCCCCCCCCCCCCCCATTGTGTTAAATTTAATGCTATATTGGATATCTTTTTAGTGGTTACAATTATTAAAGGAAAGGTGGAAGAAGTAGAACTTCCAGTGGAAAAAGTTGACATAATAATCAGCGAGTGGATGGGATATTGCCTCTTTTACGAGTCCATGTTGAACACAGTCATATATGCACGGGACAAATGGCTGGTAAGTGGTGGGTCACCTGGTAAACTACATATATACACTAATCGGAACAGCAGCAGATGAATAAACAACTTTGTGTGGAAAACGTCCAACTCTTATTAGTCATTAATACCTATATCTTGTGCTCCTGACTCTATATAGAATCACTTCACTTTCTGATCATTAGATTGCAGCTTTTTAGTGTAAAGAAATGTAAATGCTTTCATAAACGTTAAATTCAGCAATGGCTAACAGATTTTTTTTTTTTTTTCCTAGACACCAGATGGTCTAATATTCCCTGACCGTGCTACTCTTTATGTAACTGCTATTGAAGATAGGCAGTACAAAGACTACAAGATCCATTGTGAGTATTTTTGGCTTGTTTGGGAGTTGAGATTATCTGCCACGGAAACTATTTTAATCAGTGATGTGCTATTTGCAATAAAGCTTCGCTATTTTTGTTTCCTTCTGTTTTTGAGAACTATTGGATTTTGCCAGTTCTACTGACATCCTAAAAATTTAGCCACCAATCGACCAGTGCTGAACCTAAAATGGGCCGACTCCTAAGCTTTCATTCCTGCTTAGCAAATAAAGATGCCAAGAGAAACTAGGAGTAAATTAGAAAGTTGTTTAAAATTGCATGCTCTATCCATTTCATAAAAGAAATGTGGGGTTAGTATCACTTTAAGCTTTCATGATTAAAGGGCCATACTACCCAAATGTTAAAACACTTGAAAGTGATGCAGCATAGCTGTAAAAAGCTGACTAGAAAATATCACCTGAACATCTCTATGTAAAAAAAAGATATTTTACCTCAAGTTCCTCAGTAGCCACCTCCCCATTGTAAAGGATTTCTAAGCAGCATATTAGTGTGTCTGTCCTGGGAGAGCTGAAAGGATGAGCCTCGGACACTCATATTTCCCTATTCAGATTAGAGTTAAGTCAAATCTCATGAGATCACAGTAAAAGTTCACGACCTCAGCGATGCTGATTGGCTGCTGTTCATTTCTTTTAATTTTTTTTTACCTGCAGCTGAGTAACTTTTTACACAGAACTTACTCTGAGCTGAGGAGACTGAGGTAAAATATCTTCCTTTTTTACATAGAGATGCTCGGTTGATATTTTCCTGTCGGCTTTTTAGTTATACTGCATCAGTTTCAAGTGATTTAGCATATGCGTATTGTCCCTTTAAGGAAAAAACATGCAATGAACATTTTCAACTCTAATTTGCTCCGTTTGTATCCATTGTGAAAGTTATACATGGGGTAGGCTCAAAGCAATGCAGTACTGTGAGCTAGCTGCTTGTCACTCTAACCCAATGTTCAGCTAGGCCCCAGTGGAGCATTGCTCTCCAAAGAATTTTAAGTAAATTAAGCAAATTTAATAAAAGTAAATCTGAAAATGTTATGCTTTAAAACCTAAAAGTTCTTTAATGATTGTCCCCTTGACATGAAACCCAAAATATATTTAATGATTCTGAGCATGTAATTTACTTCCACTAAGTTCTTCATTCTCTTGGTATCTTTGGTTGAAAAGCATGTACAATAAGTTTAGGAACCTGCCTGTTTCTGGAGCATTTTATAGCCAATTTTGCAAGAGCTCTAGGTGGCAGCACCATTTCCTGTCATGTAGTTTCCTACCTAGGTATCAACACAGAATGTCAGAGGAACAAAGTAGTACGTCTTAACAGAAGTATATTGGAAGTTGTTTTAATCACTTTTTTTTTTTTTTTCATATCCCTTTATTACCTTGTGAATGGGCATGTTTCTGCAGACACATTCAGTTTTGAGAACTACAAAAACAATTTATCTTAGATAGTATTGCCCAAAACCTTTGGGAAAGCATGACATTGAGAATAGTTAAGGGACATGAAACCCAATTTGTTCATGCTTTAGAACTAACATGCAGTTTTAAAAACACAATTTGTTACTTTTTTTTTTTTTTTTTTTTCTGAAATGCCTATCTAGAGGCTCAGTAGCTGCTGATTGGTTGCTGCACATAGATGCCTTGCAAAGCATTTAAAAAAGTGTGTAATTTTTTTTTTCCCCCTGCAGGGTGGGAGAATGTTTATGGATTTGATATGTCATGCATAAAGGATGTAGCTATTAAGGAGCCTCTCGTTGATGTTGTTGACCCCAAGCAGCTGGTTTCAAATTCTTGTCTCATTAAGGTTTGTACACCTTTTTAAAAATACCAAAAAAAGCATGGGATCTGTGCTGTCTTTATTAATTATTTATACTTGACTCTAGGAAGTGGATATTTATACTGTGAAAGTTGATGACCTGAGCTTTACATCTCCTTTCTGCCTCCAAGTGAAGCGAAATGACTACATCCATGCCCTGGTTGCTTACTTCAACATAGAATTTACACGTTGTCATAAAAGGACTGGATTCTCAACAAGTAAGTTTGTGTCGCCCCCCCATGTTAACAAGTGGTGGTTTTTAATTAGTGTTAACTTTGGTTTTTAGTCTTAATTCTGTGGGACTATTCTAAAAGGTGACTTGACTTTTTTTTTTTTTTTTTTTTTTAGGTCCAGAGTCCCCCTATACTCACTGGAAGCAGACAGTTTTCTATATGGAAGACTACCTCACAGTTAAAACTGGAGAGGAGATATTTGGTACCATAAGCATGAAGCCAAATGCCAAAAACAATGTAAGTAAAATATATATATCAATATCAATAAATTATATTGATATTCTATATCTCTGCCTGATACTAAAGGCTAACATCTAAATTTTTTTTTTTTTTTTTTCCCTCAATCTTTAGCGTGACCTGGATTTTACGGTTGATATTGACTTCAAGGGTCAGCTCTGTGAGCTGTCATGTTCTACAGATTACAGAATGCGTTAATGTCCAGAAGCTGACCAGCCTGAGAACCTAAACACAACACATGTATACATTTAGCTGTGTGGTTTTATTTACATATAGCATACAAGTTTTTTACCTCCCGCTGCTAGCCACTAAGAGGAAGAGAATTTATTTTTTACCTCTGACCAGTGTTATGTAAATTTGGCTCTACTAAAGCATTGGCTGTGGCATCCAGTGTCCTAGGCTTGGGATTTTTCTCTTCCTAATTAAAACTGGATTTAACTGTATACATAGTGAGAGGCTCTAACAACTTTTTTGCAACTTTTAAGAATTGCACTGTCACTTGTGTCCCATTTCTTCATGCAATGAACTGGGTTTGTTTCAGAATTCGTATCCTGTCTAGAATTCCTAAATTACTGCTAGTCTAGCATTTATACATTTTATCAGTGAAGGACGCCCATGAGATCTAATAATACTTCTAGTATGACTTCAGGACTGCTTATGTAGGCAATAGGTTGAAGTAATAATTTCAGCTTGCCAAGTTTGTATCCATGCATAAATATAAAAAAAAATATATATTTTTTTTTGAACCACATGTTTATGCAACCCAGAAGAGTTGGGATAGGGAAACTATTTGCATTTTTGTGCTATGTGTATTTTTTTTTTGTTTTGTAAGACCTTTCAGAAATTTTATATGGAAGGGTCCTTTTTTAATTTTGTCCAAATAACGCCTCAAAAGCTACCCATTGTTAATGTTTCATAACTTATGGTTTTTATATGGTTACATTCGAAATGAAATTAAAAGGTTAACTGCTTTTGTGTGTTTTTTTTTTTTTTTTTTTTTTTTTTTAAAGCCTTGGAGCTTTTGTGTAAAGTAGGGCTGCGATTAACAACTATTTTCATAATCGATTAATCATTTTTTGTTTGACTAATCGGATAAATAAAAAATTCTTATTTTTAAATAAAATCCAAATACTGAGTGTTACAAATATAAACTTCAGACTAAAACTTTACATTCACAACTGTTCAATTTTTAAAGTGAAGGTAAACTTAAAAAAGAGGAAATCCTCTTAAAAGTCAGCAATGACTAATCCCGGCTTCCTCCAATCATGGCTTGGCCTCAGGCAATGACTCCCCTGGGGGGGAAAGATGTGATTGGAGGAAGACGGATTATTAATTGACATGCAAAGAGAGGATCTCCAGGTGGGGAAAGCTGCGCCGGCTGTGAAAAGTTTTGTTTAATTAAAAAAAAAAACGGCTGCTTTCTAAACTTTGAAGAATGAAAGTGCTCCTGTTAATGGTATTTTTAAACGGGCATTCATTAAAGTTTACCTTCACTTTAAGCAGAACACATTTTTTATAATTAAGCAAAACCACAAACTGAAAAGAGGTAGATGATCAGTTTACAACATTCTGTTCACTCTTTCAGAAACTTTGTATTGAAATGCAAAAATGACAACATGACCAAATGCTCCTGGTTGAGACTGGCTCTCTTTTTGCAGCTATATTGCCTGCAGCAGAGAAGGCATTGAGATGATATAAGTAGGGTTTTGCTAATTTTACCAGGGTGCAATATTTATCTTATCTCTCCACCAATGGAAGGGGCCTCTTAAAGTATGGACTTCATTTTAACATAAAAATCTTAAATATCTAAATGGAATGGTAAATAACAAGCTATAAGGTTAGATCTAGGCCGATCTTAAAATAACAAATATATACTTATAGAGGTTGAATTTGGTACATATTACAAATAAACGTGTGTGTGTATAAAGACTGAATATAAATAGGACAACGCCTTATGTACATATAATCAGCAATAGCAAGTGATCAGCTAATAATTGTGCAAACAAATTATAGTGCACATCAACTCAAATAACTCCCATCAATCTAGGGTTAGGTGTAAATAACAAGCTCGGCACTATATAATGAAAACCATAGTCCCAAAACGCCTGATTCAATATAAACAATCCAAATGATCACTTTTTTTTTTTTTATTTCTGGCTTGCACATAAGCCTGGAGTAGTTGTAAACTTATACTGTCCTGAAAAAGTGAGAAGTAAACGTCTGTCGACATACTTTATGCTAAGTGCATAACCGTAAAACAATACCATGAACAGGAGCTCATTGGAGTGAAGCAGATGATGTTGTGCACAGACCAACTAATTGATTATGATATTCGTTGACAACTATTTTCATAATCTATTATTATCAATTAGTTATTGCAGCCCTAGTGTAAAGTGGATGTAGCTTAAAATAGTTCAAACTATTGGAATATTTTGCATGAGTCTTGTTCACATGCTACTGGGTTAAAAGGAATGGGGGGGAGGGGGAAGGAACCCTGATCAGTTAAGGTGTGAAAATATAAATATACGCTATTGGATGAAGGTTAGAAACCAATGTCATTTTAAATACCTGTTGAAATAACCACATTAAAGGGACAGTCTACAAAATCTTGTTTAAAAAGATGGTGTTTTTCCCCATATATAAAAATTAAATCTGATTATCTTGTATCTAAGCCTTTGCAGACTGTCACTTATCTCAGTTCTTTTGACATACTTGCATTTCAGTGCTGACTAATACATTTAACTACGGCAGTGAGCACATTATCTGACAGATAAAACTAGTGCTTTATCTGAAACTGTCAAGATGCACTGAGGCAGCCTTCAAGGGCTTAGAAATTGGCATGAGTCTATCTTGGTATTTTGTCAAAAGAACCCAAGTAAAGTATATTTGATTAAAGTAAATTGTGAAAGTTGTTAAAAATTGCATGCCTTATCTGAATTCTTAAAGTAATTTTGACTAGACTGTCACTTTAAGGGAATAGTTTAGCACTACTAAAATCTCTAATCGCACATGTGCTAATGGCCGCTGTAGCTTAGAGCTCCGGAGCTAAAAGAGGGCCCAAATGCACAAAAAAGTATAAAAAAAGGCTACTTATGCGTCTATATTGATCCCGGTTACCAAGGGGACACCAGCACTCAACAAACAGCTAAACAGTGCTTCCGCTCCTGTGATCCACCACCTACGGAAGATCCGTCCACATAGGCCGCAGCCACCCGCTCTGCATGCATTACCCAGTAAGGCAGGCTTAGCATATAAACAGTCCCTGTCCAAGGAGCAAAGCGGGGAACCTGCCAAAATAGCCGGCCACATACAATCGAGCCTGAATACCGGGCGCAAGGAAACAGCTGCTGCGGTTGTGCAGCACGCAGTGAGATCTCGGTCTAATCCCTGCCAAATGGTGAGTCAGAGCACTGAGACTGGGGAAATACTCCACCACATGGCATGCTAAACATAACACAGAGAATATAAACACCACAGTTGTGTCCTCCCTCTCCTTTGAGATATAGAAACGCTGCAGTACTGTTTTTCTTTTGCAAGATGTACCATGTCCACGGATTCATCCTAACTTGTGGGATATTGTCTTTCCTGACAGGAAGTAGCAAAGAGAGCACCACAGCAGAGCTGTCTATATAGCTCCCCCTTAACTCCATCCCCCAGTCATTCTCTTTGCTGGCTCTAAGCAGCAAGGGTAAAGAGAAGAGGTGCTAAACTGTTAGTTTTTATTTTACCTTCAATCAAGAGTTTGTTATTTTAAATGGTACCGGTGTTGTACTATTTGCTCTCAGGCAGGACATAGATGAAGATTTCTGCCTGGAGGATGATGATCTTAGCATTTGTAACTAAGGTCCACTGCTGTTCCCACATGAGCTGAGGAGTACAGGAAAACTTCAGTGTGAGGAACGGTTCTTGTTATACAGCAATGAGGTATGTTCAGTCATTTTTCTACAGAGACTGTGTTAACTCAGAAAGGCTGACAGTATCCCCTTTAGGGGAAGGGGAAGCAGTAATCCTAGGGTTAAGAGGTTTTACTAGCTTGCATTAAGGGCTTATTTTGTTTATTTATTTTGGGCACTCAGTTTGTATGTGAAATTGGAAGGACAAACGTTTGGGTGTTCTGGGAGTAACGTTCTTTATTGGGACTTTTGCAGAGGGTTCATTTGGCTTATATTGGGGTTATTATAACCCACATGGCTTCAGGCAAGGTTTTTTTTGGATTTGGGTAGGCCCCAGCCACATCGAGTGTGGTGGGCGGGGCCTATTTTCACGCCTCTGTTGCGCATTTAGTTCTACTGGCAAGCAGCAAGAAACTTCTCCTGAGGCCCTGATATTCATCCTGAGGGCCTAATCGAAGTTTTAATACCTTTCTATTGTTCCCTAAGGGCAGGTAGGGCCACAGCAGAGCTGTGGCAAGGTGCTAATAGGGGTTTAAACCGGTTTTAGACATTTTGTAATCCGGTTTTGTTAATTGGGGGTGCATTGTTTATTTACTTGGGGTGCAATCCTCCTAAAGTTTAATAGGTACACTGTAAAAATTTCAGAAAATTTGAAGCTATTTTAACCTGTTTTGCAGTTTGTGTATGCCTTTTTTTCTCTTAAAGGCACAGTACTGTTTTTTGAAAATTGTGTTTTTTTCATTAAATAAAGTGTTTTCCAGGCTTGCTTGTCTTATTACTAGCCTGTTTAACATGTCTGACATTGAGAAAACTCATTGCTCAATTTGTTTAGAAGCCTTTGTGGAACCCCCTCTTAAAATGTGTCCCACTTGTACTGATATGTCTATAACTTGCAGACAACATATTTTGAGTTTGGCAATGGATGATTCTCAGACAGAAGGAAATCAGGTTTTGCCATCTAGTTCTCCCCAAGTGTCACAACCAGTAACGCCCGCACAAGTGACGCAAAGTACTTCTAGTGCGTCTAATTCTTTCACCTTGCAAGATATGGCCTCCGTTATTAATATTACCCTTACAGAGGTTTTATCTAAACTGCCAGCGTTGCAAGGGAAGCGCAGTAGCTCTGCGTTAAGAACACACGCTGAGCCTTCTGACGCTTTAGTTGCCGTATCCGATACTCCCTCACAATGTTCTGAGGTAGGGATGAGGGATTTGCTATCTGAGGGAGAGATTTCTGATTCAGGAAGATTACTCCCTCAGACAGATTCAGATATGACGGCATTTAAATTTAAGCTAGAACACCTCCGTTTATTGCTTAGGGAGGTTTTAGCGACTCTGGATGATTTTGACCCTATTGTAGTTCCAGAGAAATTGTGTAAAATGGACAAATATTTAGGGGTTCCTGTCTACACTGATGTTTTTCCGGTCCCTAAGAGGATTTCCGACATTGTTACTAAGGAGTGGGATAGACCAGGTATTCCGTTCGCTCCCCCTCCTGTTTATAAGAAAATGTTTCCCATATCTGACACCATGAGGGACTCATGGCAAACGGTCCCTAAGGTGGAGAGAGCTATTTCTACTTTGGCTAAGCGTACAACTATACCTATTGAAGACAGTTGTGCTTTCATAGATCCTATGGATAAAAAATTAGAGGGTCTCCTAAAGAAAATTTTTGTTCATCAAGGTTTTCTTCTTCAACCTATTGCATGCATTATTCCTGTAACAACTGCAGCTGCCTTTTGGTTTGAGGCTCTAGAAGAGGCTCTTCAGGTGGAGACCCCACTAGAGGATATTCTGGACAGAATTAAGGCTCTTAAGCTAGCTAATTCTTTTATTACAGACGCCGCTTTTCATCTCGCTAAGTTATCGGCAAAGAATTCAGGTTTTGCAGTTTTAGCGCGTAGAGCGTTATGGCTTAAGTCCTGGTCGGCTGATGTGTCATCTAAATCCAAGCTTTTGACCATCCCTTTCAAAGGTAAGACCCTATTCGGGTCTGCACTGAAAGAGATCATTTCAGACATCACTGGAGGGAAGGGTCATGCCCTTCCCCAAGATAAGTCGAATAAGTCAAGGACCAAACAAAATAATTTTCGTTCCTTTCGAAACTTCAAGGGTGGTCCCGCTTCCTCTTCCCCTGCGGCAAAGCAAGAGGGGAACTTTGCTCAATCCAAGCCAACCTGGAGACCTAACCAGGCTTGGAACAAGGGTAAACAGGCCAAAAAGCCTGCTGCTGCCACTAAGACAGCATGAAGGGGTAGCCCCGATCCGGGACCGGATCTAGTAGGGGGCAGACTCTCTTTGCTCAGGCCTGGGCAAGAGACGTTCGGGACTCCTGGGCCGTAGAAATTGTAACCCAGGGGTACCTTTTAGATTTAAAAGATTCTCCTCCAAGGGGGAGGTTCCATCTTTCTCAGTTGTCTGTAAACCAGACAAAAAGAGAGGCGTTCTTACGCTGTGTAGAAGATCTCTTTACCATAGGAGTGATCTGTCCAGTTCCGAAAGCAGAACAGGGACAAGGTTTCTACTCCAATCTGTTTGTGGTTCCCAAAAAAGAGGGAACCTTCAGACCAATTCTAGATCTCAAGATTCTAAACCAATTCCTAAGAGTTTCATCCTTCAAGATGGAGACCATTCGGACTATTTTACCAATGATCTAGGAGGGTCAATATATGACCACCGTGGATTTAAAGGATGCGTATCTACACATTCCTATCCACAAAGATCATCACCAGTTCCTCAGGTTTGCCTTCCTGGACAGGCATTACCAGTTTGTGGCTCTTCCCTTCGGGTTGGCCACGGCGCCAAGGATCTTCACAAAAGTGCTAGGGTCCCTTCTGGCGGTCCTAAGGCCACGGGGCATAGCAGTGGCGCCTTATCTAGACGACATCCTTATTCAAGCGTCGACTTTTCAACTAGCCAAGTCTCACACAGACTTAGTGTTGGCCTTTCTAAGATCTCATGGGTGGAAGGTGAACGTGAAAAAGAGTTCTCTTATTTCTCTCAAGAGTTCCATTCCTGGGAACTCTGATAGATTCGGTGGACATGAAAATTTTTCTGACGGAGGTCAGGAAATCAAATATTTTAACCACCTGCCAAGCTCTTCATTCCATTCCTCGGCCGTCAGTTGCTCAGTGTATGGAGGTAATCGGACTAATGGTAGCGGCAATGGACATAGTTCCGTTTGCTCGCTTGCATCTCAGACCACTGCAACTATGCATGCTCAGACAGTGGAATGGGGAGTATGCAGATTTATCTCCTCAGATAGATCTGCAACAAGAGACCAGAGACTCTCTTCTTTGGTGGTTGTCACAGGATCACCTGTCCCGGGGAATGTGTTTCCGCAGGCCAGCGTGGGTTATAGTGACAACGGACGCCAGCCTACTGGGCTGGGGTGCAGTCGAATTCCCTGAAAGCACAGGGTTTGTGGACTCAGGAGGAGGCCCTCCTACCGATAAATATTCTGGAATTAAGAGCGATATTCAATGCTCTTCAGACATGGCTTCGGTCGGATTTATCAGATTTCAGTCGGACAACATCACGACTGTAGCTTATATCAATCATCAGGGGGGAACAAGGAGTTCCTTGGCGATGATAGAAGTTTCCAGGATAATCCGATGGGCAGAGACTCACTCTTGCCATCTATCAGCGATCTATATCCCAGGGGTAGAGAACTGGGAGGCAGATTTTCTAAGTCGTCAGACTTTTCATCCGGGGGAGTGGGAGCTCCATCCGGAGGTGTTTGCTCAACTGATTCAGCTATGGGGCACACCAGAATTGGATCTGATGGCGTCTCATCAGAACGCCAAGCTTCCTTATTACGGATCCAGGTCCAGGGATCCTCAGGCAGTACTGATAGATGCTCTAGCGGTACCCTGGTCGTTCAACCTGGCTTATGTGTTTCCACCTTTCCCTCTCCTTCCGCGTCTGATTGCCAGAATCAAACAGGAGAGAGCTTTGGTGATTTTGATAGCACCTGCGTGGCCACGCAGGACTTGGTATGCAGACCTGGTGGACATGTCATCTCTGCCACCATGGACTCTGCCACTGCGACAGGACCTTCTGATCCAAGGTCCGTTCAAGCATCCAAATCTAATTTCTCTGCAACTGACTGCTTGGAGATTGAACGCTTGATTTTATCAAAGCGGGGTTTCTCCGAGTCGGTCATAGATACTTTGATTCAGGCTCGAAAGCCTGTCACCAGGAAAATCTATCATAAGATATGGCATAAATATCTTTTCTGGTGCGAATCCAAAGGCTACTCATGGAGTAAGATTAGGATTTTGTCCTTTCTCCAAGAAGGATTGGAGAAGGGGCTATCAGCTAGTTCCCTAAAGGGACAGATATCTGCTTTATCAATTTTATTGCACAAGCGTCTGGCAGATGTTCCAGACGTTCAGTCGTTCGGTCAGGCTTTAGTTAGAATCAAGCCTGTGTTTAAACCTGTTGCCCCGCCATGGAGTTTAAATTTAGTTCTTAATGTTCTTCAAGGGGTTCCGTTTGAACCCATTCATTCCATAGACATTACGCTTCTATCTTGGAAAGTTCTGTTTCTAGTTGCTATCTCTTCAGCTCGAAGAGTTTCTGAGCTAACTGCTTTACAATGTGACTTATCTTGTTTTCCATGCTGATAAGGTGGTTTTGCGTACCAAACCTGGGTTCCTCCCTATGGTTGTTTCTAACAGGAATATCAATCAGGAAATTGTTGTTCCTTCTCTGTGTCTTAATCCTTTTTCTAAGAAGGAACGTCTGTTGCACAACTTGGACGTGGTTCGTGCCTTGAAGTTTTATTTGCAGGCAACCAAAGATTTTTGCCAATCATCTTCATTGTTTGTTGTCTATGCTGGAAAGCGTAGAGGTCAAAAGGCTACGGCTACCTTTCTTTTCTTTTGGCTGAAAAGCATCATCCGTTTGGCTTATGAGACTGCTGGACAGCAGCCTCCTGAAAGAATTACAGCTCACTCCACTAGAGCGGTGGTTTCCACATGGGCTTTTAAGAATGATGCTTCTGGTGAACAGATTTGTAAGGCTGCGACTTGGTCTTCACTTCATACATTTTACAAATTTTATACTTTTGCTTCTTCGGAGGCTATTTTTGGGAGAAAGGTTTTGCAAGCAGTGGTGCCTTCCGTTTAGGTTCCTGTCTTGTCCCTCCCTTCATCCGTGTCCTAAAGCTTTGGTATTGGTATCCCACAAGTTAGGATGAATCAGTGGACTCGGTACATCATGCAAAAGAAAACAAAATTTATGCTTACCTGATAAATTTCTTTCTTTTGCGATGTACCGAGTCCACGGCCCGCCCTGTCTATTCAAGACAGATAGTATTTTTTATGTAAACTTCCGTCACCTCTGCACCTTATAGTTTCACCTTTTCTTCCTTGGCCTTCGGTCGAATGACTTGGGGGTGGAGTTAAGGGGGGAGCTCTATAGACAGCTCTGCTGTGGTGCTCTCTTTGCTACTTCCTGTCAGGAAGGACAATATCCCACAAGTTAGGAAGAATCCGTGGACTCGGTACATCGCAAAAGAAAGAAATTTATCAGGTAAGCATAAACTTTGTTTTTTTTTAAAAAAAAGAGACATTACCATTGTATTTACAGACCAACATAGGCCGAGCACATAAGGCTGAAGGAAAAGTAAAGCCTGCAGTCTACAAACAGATCTTCTATCTGACCAATGAAGCAAAGTGCTGCAAAAACAGAGGAGAGGGGGGTCCTTGATGTAAAAGATTTATGCACATTTCTTAATAAGCATTGGCTTTATGATCACATAAAATATGGCTCAGAAAAAAGGCAACTTACCAGATAAATGAGTCACTATCTTAAAGGTATTGAACCTACACCTGAGGAATGCACTTCATTACAGGAGCACAAACTTGCAGAAAGCACGCAAATACCTTCTCCTTCTCTACCGCCACCACAATATGTCACAAAAGATGATCTCAAAATGCTCTCATCAAAAGATGATATAAAGGCCATCATGACAGAAGTTAAAAGCCTATTTAGTGAGTTACACAGAGACGTCACAGACCTTAAACAGAGAGTAACTAATATGGAAAAAAAACACGAGACTCTGCAAGAAAAAGTCAAAGTCACTACCTCACAAGCTCAGTATGGTGCAGGCATGGTTCACAACCTGTTAGATCGTGTAGAGGACTTAGACAACCGCAGCAGAAGAAATAACTTGCGCATCAGGAGCATTCCTGAATCGATTAGCCCTGCTGCATTGCAGGGCTACTTGCAGCACTTATTCAAGGTAATCAAAGGTACCCCAATGGCACCAGACGTTATGATTGAGAGGGCGCTCAGGGCTCTCCACCCGAAACTGTCAACCAAGGCACTGCCAAGAGAAATCATTCTCAGGCTTCTAAATTATAGAGACAAGGAGGAAATCCTGAGACATAGCAGGAATAAACACCCAGTACAGCATGCCGGCATGCCCTGCAAGTCCGACTACGCTGCAAAAGAGAAGAGAATTAAAATTCCTCACAGTCATTCTACAGGACAAAAAGATCCCGTACAGGTGGGGTTTCCCTACTTGTATTGTTGCCTCCAAGGGAGACAAGACAGCTTTCTAAAGGATGATCTTAAACATTTTTACTCCACACTGGAAATTGCCACACCTACCCCAGACACTTCACCCCACTCAGAAAGAGCCGAAATGATTCCACCACAGCAGCCCAGAGACCATCAACTAGACCAGTGACTTTTCTATACCCTAACGGAAGACACAACATGATTTACGGACCCCTTTCCACAAGCTAAGTGAAATGAATGTGAACATACAGGTCTGTAGATAGCCTCTTTCAAAGGCGTTGTTTCCCATCATGAGTGCTGGATAGACACTCTTGATAGACCATGATATTCATAGTTTAATCCCCAATCACCTCGGTACTCACACCACATTGGTATTGATTATTACAAACATTCTTGTTGTAGATTGCATATGTGTTAGTATTATGTTAATCATACCACCTGGGCCCTCATAAGGCACATACCCTCTAGAAAATTTGCTCAATTACTTGTTGAAAATTGTTAGTGTATTTTGTTTTTCTTTTCGTTCCTGGTTATAAGTCTAGCCAATTAGGAACGTCAATTGTGTATATTACTGTTCAGATTGATATTTCAGTTCAAGGCAGGAATCCGTTTGATCTCCTAATACCTTCCCTCTCTTAGAACTTCAACCCCCCCTTCATACCTCACCCCCCCTCCCAACTCTTTTTCTTTTCTCCCCCCGAACAGCACTCTAGTCCGACCAAACACACAATGACTAAGCAAATGACCAGCGCTAAAACACACCCACTCAAACTTGTTACGATCAACGCAAAGGGCATAAACAATCCAGGGAAAAGGTCTATAGTAACCCGGGAACTACACAAATTAAAAGGGGACATAGTTTTTCTCCAGGAAACGCACTTTGCTAAGCATAAAGATCCCAAGTGGCATAATCATAGATACTCTAAGACTTTCTTCTCATCAGGCCCACAAAAGCAAAACGGGGTGGGTGTACTTCTCCGGCATGATGTCCCTTTTCAGCTCCAGCAGATGGATAGGGACAATGACGGCAGATACCTTATTTTAGTGGGATTACTATATGGTAGGCCCATCACGCTCGTTAATGTTTATACCCCCAACGCAGCCCAACACACGTTTCTCAAAGTCCTTTTGGTCAAATTGCTGGAGTTAGCCAGGGGGGTGGTGGTTTTGGGAGGAGATCTCAATACACCTCTCAACCCCAAGATAGACACTTCCAACGGAGTTTCCAGCGTTTCACATTATATACTCAAACATATAAACAATATGCTTAAAAATTACTTACTACATGATGTTTGGCGTACACTCCACCCAACTGCCTTGGACTTTACTTTCTACTCAAGTCCGCACAAGAAATTCTCCCTTATTGATTATTTCTTCATGGACTCTCAGGGAATTGCTTATGTCACCCGTAGCGATATCTCACCCATTACGTGGTCAGACCACGCTTCAGTAACTTGCAAAATTGGGTGGCCCGACACCCCAGCGACTCCCATATGGGAGGCCCATAAAAGTGTGATGAGGGGTCACTTTATTAAGCATAAAGCCAGGTTACTAAAACAGAGCAGGGAAAAATATAACTCTCTGCTTAAGAACATTCACACACTAGAGGAGCGACATAAAAAAAACTCAGGATAGTGAGCTAGAAACATCTCTGACACAGGCGTGACTAGATTTTAAACAGCTCATACAAGAGGAGAATCACCACAAAGCTATCTTTTTAAGGCAAAAGTTTTATGAAGGAGGTGACAAGGTCGGTAGGCTGTTGGCTCGCGCGATTAGGCGTAAACAATTGAAAGCACACGTATTTGCTATCAAAGATAACAAAGGCAATATCTTCAAAGACAGCCCCTAAGATAGCAGAAACTTTTAGATTATACTACAAGAATCTCTATAACCTTAAGTCGACCCCTGTAGACACACCTCCTGGGAAGGCCACCAGCTCACTTAGGGCACAGGAGTACCTCATACATCACTGCCTTCATTAGAGCAGGTTGCAATAGACTACTTAGAATCCCCTTTAACAACAGACGAAATACAAACAGCACTTAAAGACCTCCCTAACGGTAAGAGCCCAGGCCCGGACGGGCTGGGAGCCAAGTACTACAAAACATTTTCCTCCATTCTTGTACCACACATACAATATCTTTTTGATACCATACCAGACTTGGAATCATTGCCCCCCAGTATGCTGAAAGCATACGTTACGGTACTGCCAAAACCGGGGAAGCCACCAGATAAGTCTGAAAGCTATAGGCCGATATTGTTGTTAAATACTGATGTGAAAATACTTGCTAAAACCCTGGCTAACAAGAGTCAACAAATTTCTTCCCTCATTAATTTCCACAGATCAGGTAGGATTTGTCCCGGGGAGGGCGGCGCGAGACAATACCCTGAAAGTGACCCAAATTATATCCTTTTCTGAAGTGAGTGGGATACCCTTTGCTTTGCTGTCCATAGACGCCGAAAAGGCATTTGATAGGGTGGATTAGCAGTTCCTCAGGGAAACTATGGTTAAAATGAAATTCGCACTATACGGCGAATGCAAAAATCAAAGTTAATAGCATCCTATCTGATACATTCAACATAACAGATGGAATCCAGGCAAGGTTGCCCATTATCGCCCCTACTCTTTGCAATATCTATCAAAGCATTGGCAAGTAATATCAGGGCCAATGATTCCATAAAGGGACTACAGATAGGGACCACAGAACACAAACTTACAATGTACGCTGACGACCTTCTACTCACCTTAACTGATATAGAGACATCTATCCCTGCTCTGTTAGAAGAATTTGCCAAGTACGGAGAGGCCTCATGTTTTCTTCTTAATTACTCTAAATCCGAACTGCTGGGAATGTCATTACCCCAAGACACAAAGACGTGGCTTATAAATCACTGCCCCTTTAAATTAAACCATAGATGCTTAAAATATCTAGGTATTAATATCTCAGCCTCTACAATAGACATGTTTGAGGCTAATTATGCACTCCTCAAGCAGGCGATAGCTAGGGACCTCTCAGCCTGGAAGCACAAAACGATTTCCTGGCTTGGAAGAATAAACATGATCAAAATGAATGTTCTTCCAAGGGTTTTGTATCTCTTTCAGACTATACCAATACCTCTCCCACACTCATACCTCCCCTTACTGCAGTCCCTGGTGGAAGAATATGTATGGAAGGGAATAAAGCCACGAGTGAGTAGGAAAACACTTTACCTCCCAAGGGAACGAGGGGGACTAGGTCTCCCCAATTTCCAGCTTTACAGGAGAGCCATCCTACTTCAGAGAATAGTGGAATGGTGTCATAGTAATGACCAAAAGGCCTGGACACAGATAGACTCAAATATCCTACGGGTGGAGAATTTAACATCCATCCCATGGACAGAAAAAAAAAGTAGGCCTACTTGCATAGCTAAATATACATTATTAGACAAACTGCTCTCTGAATGGGATAAGGTCATTCGCACGAGACACACATTTCCAACTCTCACTCCCCTTTAACTCCAATACTCGGAAACCCAGAAATCCCTTTGCAAATTATAAACAAACAATTCCAGAACACCCCCAATGCCAACCACATAGGCCACCTGGTCAGACACGGGAGATTAAAAACACAAAAGGAAATCACAGAAGATCTTCCAAACCTTGACATTAACTGGTTTACCTACTTGCAGATTGGTCATTACCTCGCCACACATAAACATAAACAGCATTTCCTTAGAGAGACTACACCCTTTGAAAAATTATGCATATCTCAGTCTGCATGCAGGCATCTGATTTCAAAATTATACAAGCTACTTCTTGTACCTGCGGAGGATACTCTTCCGACATATACAACACACTGGCATTCAGAATTAGGCGTCACATTCACAACGCAAGAATGGCAGCGGATGTTCCGAGCTGCTAAAAGTGTCTCTGTATCAGCACACACACAAGAGGCCCACTATAAACTATTAAGCAGATGGTACCTTACGCCATTGCGGCTTAAAACCATATATCCAACTACTTTGGGCAAGTGTTGGAGAGGCTGCGGACTGATGGGCAGTGCCACTCACATCTGGTGGGATTGTCCACTAGTGGGAGAATTCTGGAGGGGGGTCTGGGAGGAGATGGAAAGGGTTTTGGAGGTAGACATCCCAAAGACACCTGACATATTACTGTTCCACCTTTCATTTAAAATCCAATAAAAAAATCACTACTGCTACTGATGCTGGCAGGAGCGAAAAGCTTTATACCAAAAAATTGGAAAACAACGACAATTCCCACGATCACAGACTGGAGACAAAAGGTACAGAGTATTTTACAAAAATTCAATTACATGAAAACAGCTAACATGGACACCCATGAAGCGCTACTCCAGATGTGGAATAGGTGTAATACAGAAAACTGAACTAACAATATAGACCCAGACGCATCTTGACTGGGAGGGAGTGGATGACGGGGGACCAGTGCACTGCATAACCCGCTGAACCCTTTTTTTTCTTTCCCCTTCTCTCTCCCTTTGACTTTCTTTTCTTTCCTGCCTTGAGCTCAAGCTTGTGCATGAGCACCTCTGTTAGGATACAATGGAAAACGTATGCCAGTTTATTGTTAAATGTTACAACTTACTGCCTTACACTATATAGAAAATGTTTTATAACTTGGTCAGAGCTAATGCTAATGTTATAACGGAAATATGGAAAATGTTGAGCTTTAAATAATGGACGATTATACTTAATGCATACAAACAGCAAAATACAACTACATCAATGAATACTTATGAGGATAGACTCTTTATAAAGGTAGTTGACTATGTCCAAAATTCTTCTGTATGGGTAGACGTTGTATACCCAATTTCTCCAACATTGGTGTGTCCGGTCCACGGCGTCATCCTTACTTGTGGGATATTCTCTTCCCCAACAGGAAATGGCAAAGAGTCCCAGCAAAGCTGGTCACATGATCCCTCCTAGGCTCCACCCACCCCAGTCATTCTCTTTGCCGTTGCACAGGCAACATCTCCACAGAGATGGTTAAGAGTTTTTTGGTGTTTAAATGTAGTTTTTATTCTTCTATCAAGTGTTTGCTATTTTAAAATAGTGCTGGTATGTACTATTTACTCTGAAACAGAAAAGGATGAAGATTTCTGTTTGTAAGAGGAAGATGATTTTAGCAGACAGTAACTAAAATCGGTTGCTGTTTCCACATAGGACTGTTGAGATGAAGTAACTTCAGTTGGGGGAAACAGTTAGCAGACTTTTCTGCTTAAGGTATGACTAGCCATATTTCTAACAAGACTGTGTAATGCTGGAAGGCTGTCATTTCCCCTCATGGGGACCGGTAAGCCATTTTCTTAGTCAAAAACAAACAGAATAAAGGTCTTATTATGGGCTAAAAAACTGGTAGACATTTTTATGGGCTAAATCGATTGCTTTATTTGTGCATATTATTCAGATTTAGGCTAATAATTGGCATTTATAATCTTGGGGAACGTTTATAAAACGGCAGGCACTGTATGGACACCTTTTTCAGTCAGAGTATTCCCCTCAGGGCTTGGTTGGGTCTTAGCAAAGACTATATCTGGGACTGTACAGGGAGTGCAGAATTATTAGGCAAATGAGTATTTTGACCACATCATCCTCTTTATGCATGTTGTCTTACTCCAAGCTGTATAGGCTCGAAAGCCTACTACCAATTAAGCATATTAGGTGATGTGCATCTCTGTAATGAGAAGGGGTGTGGTCTAATGACATCAACACCCTATATCAGGTGTGCATAATTATTAGGCAACTTCCTTTCCTTTGGCAAAATGGGTCAAAAGAAGGACTTGACAGGCTCAGAAAAGTCAAAAATAGTGAGATATCTTGCAGAGGGATGCAACACTCTTAAAATTGAAAAGCTTCTGAAGCGTGATCATCGAACAATCAAGTGTTTCATTCAAAATAGTCAACAGGGTCGCAAGAAGCGTGTGGAAAAACCAAGGCGCAAAATAACTGCCCATGAACTGAGAAAAGTCAAGCGTGCAGCTGCCAAGATGCCACTTGCCACCAGTTTGGCCATATTTCAGAGCTGCAACATCACTGGAGTGCCCAAAAGCACAAGGTGTGCAATACTCAGAGACATGGCCAAGGTAAGAAAGGCTGAAAGACGACCACCACTGAACAAGACACACAAGCTGAAACGTCAAGACTGGGCCAAGAAATATCTCAAGACTGATTTTTCTAAGGTTTTATGGACTGATGAAATGAGAGTGAGTCTTGATGGGCCAGATGGATGGGCCCGTGGCTGGATTGGTAAAGGGCAGAGAGCTCCAGTCCGACTCAGACGCCAGCAAAGTGGAGGTGGAGTACTGGTTTGGACTGGTATCATCAAAGATGAGCTTGTGGGGCATTTTCAGGTTGAGGATGGAGTCAAACTCAACTCCCAGTCCTACTGCCAGTTTCTGGAAGACACCTTCTTCAAGCAGTGGTACAGGAAGAAGTCTGCATCCTTCAAGAAAAACATGATTTTCATGCAGGACAATGCTCCATCACACGCATCCAAGTACTCCACAGCGTGGCTGGCAAGAAAGGGTATAAAAGAAGAAAATCTAATGACATGGCCTCCTTGTTCACCTGATCTGAACCCCATTGAGAACCTGTGGTCCATCATCAAATGTGAGATTTACAAGGAGGGAAAACAGTACACCTCTCCGAACAGTGTCTGGGAGGCTGTGGTTGCTGCTGCACGCAATGTTGCTGGTGAACAGATCAAAACACTGACAGAATCCATGAATGGCAGGCTTTTGAGTGTCCTTGCAAAGAAAGGTGGCTATATTGGTCACTGATTTGTTTTTGTTTTGTTTTTGAATATCAGAAATGTATATTTGTGAATGTTGAGATGTTATATTTGTTTCACTGGTAAAAATAAATAATTGAAATGGGTATATATTTGTTTTTTGTTAAGTTGCCTAATAATTATGCACAGTAATAGTCACCTGCACACACAGATATCCCCCTAAAATAGCTATAACTAAAAACAAACTAAAAACTACTTCCAAAACTATTCAGCTTTGATATTTATGAGTTTTTTGGGTTCATTGAGAACATGGTTGTTGTTCAATAATAAAATTATTCCTCAAAAATACAACTTGCCTAATAATTCTGCACTCCCTGTATAGGGGTTAAATTGAAAAACGGCTCCGGTATTTTAAGGGTTAAAGCTCTGAAATTTGGTGTGCAATACTTTTAAGGCTTTAAGACACTGTGGTGAAATTTTGGTAATTTTTGAACAATTCCTTCATACTTTTTCACATATTCAGTAATAAAGTGTTTTCTGTTTGAAATTTAAAGTGACAGTAACGGTTTTATTTTAAAACGTTTTTTGTGCTTTGTTGACAAGTTTAAGCCTGTTTAACATGTCTGTACCTTCAGATAAGCTAAGTTCTATATGTATGAAAGTCAATGTGTCTCCCCATTTAAATTTATGTGATAATTGTGCCATAGCGTCCAAACAAAGTAAGAACAGTACTGCCACAAATAATGATATTGCCCAAGATGATTCCTCAAATGAGGGGAGTAAACATGATAGTACATCATCTCCTACTGTGTCTACACCAGTTTTGCCCATGCAGGAGGCCCCTAGTACATCTAGTGCGCCAATACTTATTACCATGCAACAATTAACGGCTGTAATGGATAACTCCATAGCAAATCTTTTATCCAAAATGCCTACTTATCAGAGAAAGCGCGATTGCTCTGTTTTAAACACTGAAGAGCAAGAGGACGCTGATGATAATTGTTCTGTCATACCCTCACACCAATCTGAAGGGGCCATGAGGGAGGTTTTGTCTGAGGGAGAAATTTCAGATTCAGGAAAAATTTCTCATCAAGCTGAACCTGATGTTGTGACATTTAAATTTAAATTAGAACATCTCCGCATACTGCTTAAGGAGGTGTTATCTACTCTGGATGATTGTGACAATTTGGTCATTCCAGAGAAATTATGCAAGATGGACAGGTTCCTAGAGGTTCCGGTGCCCCCCAACGCTTTTCCTATACCCAAGCGGGTGGCGGACATAGTAAATAAAGAGTGGGAAAAGCCCGGCATACCTTTTGTTCCTCCCCCTATATTTAAGAAATTATTTCCTATGGTCGACCCCAGAAAGGACTTATGGCAGACAGTCCCCAAGGTCGAGGGGGCAGTTTCTACTCTAAACAAACGCACTACTATTCCTATCGAAGATAGTTGTGCTTTCAAAGATCCTATGGATAAAAAATTGGAAGGTTTGCTTAAAAAGATTTTTGTACAGCAAGGCTACCTTCTACAACCAATTTCATGCATTGTTCCTGTCACTACGGCAGCGTGGTTCTGGTTCGAGGAACTAGAAAAGTCGCTCAGTAGAGAAACTCCATATGAGGAGGTTATGGACAGAGTTCACGCACTTAAATTGGCTAACTCTTTTATTTTAGATGCCGCTTTGCAATTAGCAAAATTAGCGGCGAAAAATTCAGGGTTTGCTATCGTGGCGCGCAGAGCGCTTTGGCTAAAGTCTTGGTCAGCGGATGTGTCATCCAAGACAAAATTGCTTAACATTCCTTTCAAAGGTAAAACTTTATTTGGACCTGATTTGAAAGAGATTATTTCAGACATCACTGGGGGAAAGGGCCACGCCCTTCCACAGGTTAGGTCTTTTAAGGCTAAAAATAAACCTAATTTTCGTCCCTTTCGCAGAAATGGACCAGCCTCTAATTCTGCATCCTCTAAGCAAGAGGGTAATGCCTCACAACCCAAACCAGCCTGGAAACCAATGCAAGGCTGGAACAAGGGTAAGCAGGCCAAGAAGCCTGCCACTGCTAACAAAACAGCATGAAGGAGTAGCCCCCGATCCGGGACCGGATCTGGTGGGGGGCAGACTTTCTCTCTTTGCTCAGGCTTGGGCAAGAGATGTTCAGGATCCTTGGGCGCTAGAAATAGTTTCTCAAGGTTATCTCCTGGAATTCAAGGAACTACCCCCAAGGGGAAGGTTCCACAAGTCTCACTTATCCTCAACCCAAATAAAGAGACAGGCATTCTTACATTGTGTAGAAGACCTGTTAAAGATGGGAGTGATACACCCAGTTCCAATAAAGGAACAAGGAATGGGATTTTATTCCAATCTGTTCGTAGTTCCCAAAAAAAGAGGGAACGTTCAGACCAATTTTGGATTTGAAGATCCTAAACAAATTTCTCAGGGTACCACCGTTCAAAATGGAAACCATTCGAACGATTCTACCCACCATCCAGGAAAGTCAATTTATGACTACCGTGGATCTAAAGGATGCGTACCTACATATCCCTATCCACAAGGAACATCATCAGTTCCTAAGGTTCGCTTTTCTGGACAAACATTACCAGTTTGTGGCTCTTCCATTCGGATTAGCCACTGCTCCAAGGATTTTCACAAAGGTGCTAGGGTCCCTTCTAGCGGTTCTAAGACCAAGGGGCATTGCAGTAGTACCTTACTTGGACGACATTCTAATACAAGCGTCGTCCCTGTCAAAGGCAAAGGCTCATACGGACATCGTTCTAGCCTTTCTCACATCTCACGGATGGAAGGTGAACAAAGAAAAGAGTTCTCTGTCCCCGTCAACAAGAGTTCCCTTCTTGGGAACAATAATAGATTCCTTAGAAATGAGGATTTTTCTGACAGAGGTCAGAAAATCAAAACTTCTAAGCTCTTGTCAAGTGCTTCATTCTGTTCCTCGTCCTTCCATAGCGCAGTGCATGGAAGTAATAGAATTGATGGTTGCAACAATGGACATAGTTCCCTTTGCACGAATTCATCTAAGACCATTACAACTGTGCATGCTCAAACAGTGGAATGGGGATTATACAGACTTGTCTCCAATGATTCAAGTAGATCAAAAGACCAGAGATTCACTCCGTTGGTGGCTGACCCTGGACCATCTGTCTCAGGGAATGAGCTTCCGCAGGCCAGAGTGGGTCATTGTCACGACCGACGCCAGTTTAGTGGGCTGGGGTGCGGTCTGGGAATCCCTGAAAGCTCAGGGTCTATGGTCTCGGGAGGAGTCTCTTCTCCCGATAAACATTCTGGAACTGAGAGCGATATTCAATGCTCTCAGAGCTTGGCCTCAACTAGCAAAGGCCAAATTCATAAGGTTCCAATCAGACAACATGACGACTGTTGCTTATATCAATCATCAAGGGGGAACAAAGAGTTCCCTGGCGATGAAAGAAGTGACCAAAATAATTCAATGGGCGGAGGATCACTCCTGCCACTTGTCTGCGATCCACATCCCAGGAGTGGAAAATTGGGAAGCGGATTTTCTGAGTCGTCAGACATTTCATCCGGGGGAGTGGGAACTCCATCCGGAAATCTTTGCCCAAATAACTCAATTATCGGGCATTCCAGACATGGATCTGATGGCGTCTCGTCAGAACTTCAAGGTTCCTTGCTACGGGTCCAGATCCAGGGATCCCAAGGCGACTCTAGTAGATGCACTAGTAGCACCTTGGACTTTCAACCTAGCTTACGTATTCCCACCGTTTCCTCTCATTCCCAGGCTGATAGCCAGGATCTATCAGGAGAGGGCCTCGGCGATCTTGATAGCTCCTGCGTGGCCACGCAGGACTTGGTATGCAGACCTGGTGAATATGTCATCGGCTCCACCATGGAAGCTACCTTTGAGACAGGACCTTCTTGTTCAAGGTCCATTCGAACACCCAAATCTGGTCTCCCTCCAACTGACGGCTTGGAGATTGAACGCTTGATTCTATCAAAGCGTGGGTTTTCAGATTCGGTGATAGATACTCTGGTTCAGGCCAGAAAACCTGTAACTAGAAAAATTTACCATAAAATATGGAAAAAATATATCTGTTGGTGTGAATCCAAAGGATTCCCATGGAATAAGATAAAAATTCCTAAGATTCTCTCCTTTCTTCAAGAAGGTTTGGAGAAAGGATTATCTGCAAGTTCTCTAAAGGGACAGATCTCTGCTTTATTGGTCTTACTACACAAAAGACTGGCAGCTGTGCCAGATGTTCAAGCTTTTGTTCAGGCTCTGGTTAGGATCAAGCCTGTTTACAGACCTTTGACTCCTCCCTGGAGTCTAAATCTAGTTCTTTCAGTTCTTCAAGGGGTTCCGTTTGAACCCTTACATTCCATAGATATTAAGTTACTATCTTGGAAAGTTTTGTTTTTGGTTGCAATTTCTTCTGCTAGAAGAGTTTCAGAGTTATCTGCTCTGCAGTGTTCTCCTCCTTATCTGGTGTTCCATGCAGATAAGGTGGTTTTGCGTACTAAGCCTGGTTTTCTTCCTAAAGTTGTTTCTAACAAAAATATTAACCAGGAGATAGTTGTACCTTCTTTGTGTCCGAATCCAGTTTCAAAGAAGGAACGTTTGTTACACAATTTGGACGTTGTCCGTGCTCTAAAGTTCTATTTAGAGGCTACTAAAGATTTCAGACAAACATCTTCCTTGTTTGTTGTTTATTCTGGTAAAAGGAGAGGTTTAAAAGCGACTTCTACCTCTCTTTCCTTTTGGCTTAAAAGCATTATCCGATTGGCTTATGAGACTGCCGGACGGCAGCCTCCTGAAAGAATCACAGCTCACTCCACTAGGGCTGTGGCTTCCACATGGGCCTTCAAGAACGAGGCTTCTGTTGACCAGATATGTAAGGCAGCGACTTGGTCTTCACTGCACACTTTTGCCAAATTTTTGGGAGAAAGGTTTTGCTAGCTGTGGTGCCTTCCGTTTAGGTGACCTGATTTGCTCCCTCCCTTCATCCGTGTCCTAAAGCTTTGGTATTGGTTCCCACAAGTAAGGATGACGCCGTGGACCGGACACACCAATGTTGGAGAAAACAGAATTTATGCTTACCTGATAAATTACTTTCTCCAACGGTGTGTCCGGTCCACGGCCCGCCCTGGTTTTTTAATCAGGTCTGATGAATTATTTTCTCTAACTACAGTCACCACGGTACCATATGGTTTCTCCTATATATATTTCCTCCTGTCCGTCGGTCGAATGACTGGGGTGGGCGGAGCCTAGGAGGGATCATGTGACCAGCTTTGCTGGGACTCTTTGCCATTTCCTGTTGGGGAAGAGAATATCCCACAAGTAAGGATGACGCCGTGGACCGGACACACCGTTGGAGAAAGTAATTTATCAGGTAAGCATAAATTCTGTTTTTATGCTTATGTTGTATGTTAATGAATTTTTTCAATAAAGCTCTTTAAAAAAAAAAAAAGTAGCAAGACCGCGTTATTTCTGCATGCCCCATGAGTGGGGCAGTGCAGAAATAGACAGGCAGAGGTACCAATGCAGAGAGGGCCACTTTGTGACCCTCTCTTTATCGGGCAGCGTTGGTGCCAGTCATTGGTGGCGTGGGAGGGTAAGGAGGAAGGCGGGTGGGCCAAAGCCATATATGTCTGCTATTTCTGAACAAATGGGATCCCAGAGAAGCTTTTACAACCAATTGTCTTATGACTTTAGTAGTTGTGTGTAAATAAATTCAGTGAAATTTTTTTTTTATTTTATCACATTTGGCGGCGAAATGGTGGCATGAAATATACCAAAATGGGCCTATATCAATACTTTGGGTTGTCTACTAAAAAAAATATAGTTTTGATAGGTAAATATATATATATATATATATAAGGCTCTATTTCTGTTTAAATGTAGTGATGGCAAAAATGCTCTGGTCTTTTGGGGAAGTTTAAAGGGACACTGAAACCAAATTTTTTCTTTTGTAATTCAGAAAGAGCATGCAATTTTAAGCAACTTTCTAATTTACTCCTATTATCAATTTTTCTTTGTTCTCTTGCTATTATTATTTGAAAAAGAAGGCATCTAAGCTTTTTTTTTGTTTTAGTACTCTGGACAGCACTTTTTTACTGGTGGATGAATTTATCGACCAATCAGCAAGGACAACCCAGGTTGTTCACCAAAAATGGTCCGGCATCTAAACTTACATTCTTTAGATTTACTAGACTGAGCACGTTGCAATCTTTGCAGAAGGGTGGTATTGAGTTGAGCAACCACACAGGAGGGTGTATGATGTGTTCAATAGGAGCTTCTGAGGAATCACTTGAGTGAGGGAACTGAAGGGAAAGGGAGTCCGCCTTCTTGTTCTTGGTGCCAGGAAGATAAGAGACCACAAAGTTAAAACGGGAAAAGAACAAGGCCCACCTGGCCTGTCGAGGATTGAGTCGATAAGCAGTCTCTAACCAATGACGCCATTCAGTCAAGGCCATCTTAATGGCTAAGAGTTCACGATTACCCACATCGTAGTTCCTCTCAGCAGTAGTGAAGCGTTTAGAGAAAAAGCCTACAGGGTGTGACTTGGAAGTCATAGGGTCTCTTTGGCTAAGAACAGCTCCAGCCTCTATCTTGGAGGCATCAACCTCTAAAGTGAATTGTAGGTCAGGATCAGGATGGCGGAGCACCAAAGCTGAACAGAAAGCCTTTTTCAGACAAGAGAAGGCATTTATGGCCTCAGGAGGCCAATGTTTACAGTCTTTGTTCCGTTTTGTCAATTCAGTGAGAGGAGCGACTGTTTGAGAAAAGTTCTTTATAAACTTGCGGTAATAATTGGAGAATCCCAAGAACCTCTGCAATTCCTTTAAAGAGGTAGGTTGAGGCTATTTGAGTACTGCGGTGAGTTTAGCAGGATCCATGGCAAAACCCTCCTTCGAGATGACATAACCAAGGAATTGAATCTGAACTTGATCAAACTCACACTTTTCTAGCTTGGCTACCAAAGAATTGTCTCTGAGATGAAGAAGCCTATGATGCTCCTCTAAAGGGGAAGAGAAAACAAGTGGAAGAGAAAACAAGGATATCATCCAGATAAACAATGACAGTGCGGTTAAGGAGGTCAAGGAAGACATAGTTGACAAATGCCTGGAAGACTGCAGGGGCGTTACACAGCCCAAAGGGCATTACAAGGCCCAGATCTTGTGTTAAAGGCGGTCTTCCATTCGTGCCTGGATAGATGCAAATCAGATTGTATGCCCCATGTAAGTCCAATTTGGTGAAAAAGCGAGCATCCTGGAGTTTCTCAAACACATCCGCGAAGTCCGTGTATACTGAATGAAGGTTTGAAGGAGTCTGTATACTGGCTATGGGAATACGTGGCAGAGGAATGACTTTATAAAGGCAGGAGTGGAAACAGGAGGTACCCCAGGAGGCCAGTTGTCCCTCAGTCCAGTTGAACTGTGGATTGTGTACCCGAAGCCAAGGAAGACCAAGGATGACAGGCTGTGCTGGGGAATGAATGACCTCAAACTGCAGCTGCTCAGTGTGGAGGACTCCCATAGTCAGGGTCAGGGGTGCTGACTCAAAATGGATCACGCCCAAACCAAGGGGGGTGTCATCCAGGGTAGTTATTTTTTCAGACAATGTCTTTTCTGAAGAAGAGGCAAACCAGCTTGAATCATAAAACAGTGATCCAGGAAGTTTCCAGCTGCCCCGAATCAATGAAGGATTGAGTGTGGACAGTATTCTGAAGGAAAAACAAGAAGAAACAGATGCGCCACATGGCCCAATATTGTCTGATCCAAAGATATAATAATAGTGTGTATGGTTACACTCACATGTGTTGTAGCACTCCAAATAGTGCAATAGGAGCAGTGTGGGATCTATAAGTCACCCAGAAGACCGACCTCCTAAGATAGATATATGATCTGTGATGGAAAGATACAAAAGGCACAAAGGTGCCTATATGGCCTAGTACAGTTTAGCCAAGGAAAATGCAAACAGATGGTATAATATGCACTCACATTTGTTGTAGCATCTCCATTGATGCTAATAGAGCAGGATGGGATCAATTCAGTCACCCAACAGACTTGTTCAAGGGCAAACAGGAGACTCCAAACCTCCAGGTGATCCAGGAGGCCAAAAAATTAATCCAAAATGATTCAGAAATAGGCAGCAAGTGTTTAAAAGTAATAAAATTACTTTATTAAAACAAGGTTAAAAACAAGCAACGCGTTTCTCAGCCAGTGGCTGTTTCATCAGGCTTAATAAAAATAGTTACAAAACACTTGCTATATATATCAAACAAATGAATTAAGATAATTAGCAACACTTGTTGTAGGAGTGGCCTAGAATGACTGTTAGCACTGTTGTAGCCAATCAAACTCATTTAACTGAATATTACATACATATATATATATATATATATATAAACAACATTGTAAACAAAGCTTCATACCATCATGTCTCATAAATCAAATGGATAAGTAATTAATATATTGTACACTAACCGTATAACCCCTATACAAACTTATCCAGAAGCAGATCATCATGTAATTATAACAACCTACTACGATAATACTCATAAGTAGATCGATGTGTTTAATAATATGTATAGTCGTGCCAATCAGAAAGATAGTTCAATTGCCCTATTATGTAAGGGTGTATTTTAAACTCTTTAGGCCGAGTAATCTTATTTTACTTATTCTGTAAGCCTCAGACTTTAGTAGCGTCGTATATTTCAAATTGGTGGCGTCCGTCTAACTCTATTGTGCATGTCTGGTGCTGACATGTCACTCACCTCCATAGATGGCTATCATTGGTCTAGTAAGGGGACGTTGTCATCGACAATAGGAAGATAGATGATGGACATCATAAAGGGGGTGTGTTAGACCGATTGTCAATGAACTAAAACAATAGTAACAAATATCGGCAACATACTTCCCACTAATTGTGAGCGAGACTAACACTTGGCAAATTGTAGTGTGACGTATGCGGAAAGATATAATCCTATAGGATACTAGCAGAATCGTCAGGTAAAAGGCGGATCTTGGTCAAACTGTCAAAATATTTTCGTACTGACATACTAGTCTACATAAAGCGCTGTCGATATTAGAGAATTTATATCAACTCCTGAAGGGTCAAATGAAGATATAAATATCAGCATTAACCCTATACATGTATGACACAATATTAGCACAATTCGTCATTATATCGTAACTGTCTTACCAGCTATAGTCAGTCTCAATTCTATGTTTGATCACTCGAGATGTGATAAGTGCCTGCAATTATGAACAGTCGTAGTTGTCATTATTGTTCTCATAAATAGTGTGTGAAAGCCGGTCATCAGCGTACATAAGTAGGATACCCTTAGGTATCCTAGATGGATCAACTTATGTGGATAAAAGTGTTTACCCAAATCTATTAATGTAAAGAATAAATCAAATTATTAGAGTCTAAGGTAAAGATATATATTTGTAATGTAAGCAAGTCATAATATAAATCCATGAAAGTGGGAAATTTAATTATTTGTGTTATATATAGTGTATTATATGTCCCTACACATTATATGTAAACCATAGTGTATAGTGTATAATTGTTAATTATTAGAGTGACACAAAGACCAAATCACAAAGGTAACATTATAAGTGATATAAAGGATATGTAATTGTTACTATAATTAATGCTAGATAGACTAATGTATTAAAGTGGTATAACTAAAAAGTGAATGTGTCCCAATAGGTGTGAGAATAAAATTTAAATGCAATATATGGAATCTCCTGAAGGATATTCTGAAGGAAGGTAAGGGTAACAGGTACCAGGATCCGAGAGGGGTGAGGGGATTTAGTTGAGATCATGCGTAGAGGTACCCCAGTGTTATCCCCTAAGCATTGACTTTTCACGATAAGTGAGTTCATCTTTGATGCGTTCATGGAGACCCCTCCTAAAGGCTGCTTTGAGAGCACTGCCATCCCAAGTGGTTTCAATTGCCAAGGTGCGGAACTCGATGGCAAATTGTGCCACAGTTTTATTGCCCTGGTGGAAATCCAGGAGAGAATATTCCACAGCAGAGGTACGGCCAGAAGTCCTAAACACAGAAGATAAAGCAGAAATTAACTCATCAGAATCATGCAGGAGTGTAGCGTTCTGTTCCAAAAGGGGAGAGACCCAGTCTAGGGCCTTGTCCTTTAGCAAGGAAATGGTAAAGGTGACCCTTGACTGGTGAGACTGAAAGGTGTGAGGATCATTGCGGAAGTGCAGCCTGCATTGGTTTAGAAAGCCCCTGCAATCAGTAGTACCTTCATACTTGTCAGGTAAGGGTATTCGGGGTATACTTCCAGAAGCAGAGGAAGAAGTCACAGTACTAGGAGTAGGGGCTGGTGGTGAAGTAACAGGAGCGGCCTCCCTCGCTGCAACTAGTAAGGAGAGTTATACACAAAGTCAATAAAGTCTGACTCAAGAAAGGGGTGTTATAACACTGTGATGCAATATGTGCATGTGTCAATATACCTATCCTATTATATAAAAGGCCAAGTGTGTTTGTCCGAAGCTGTCATGCGCAGTAGAGACAGCACAAGGACAAACACACCTGGCCTTTGAGTCCTACTCCCTAGCTGATCCATCATCTGCGGCAGAAGTGGGCGTGACCGGACGTGAGTGGGGGCGTGGCCGGCGTGAAGGGGGCGTGGCCGGGCACGGTCGCGAGATAGAGAGGGGAGGGAGACAGAGAGGAGGGGAGAGAGAGAGGGAGGGAGAGAGAGAGAGAGAGAGAGGGGAGGGGGAGAGAGAGAGAGAGAGGAGGGGAGAGAGAGAGGAGAGGGGGAGAGCGCAAAAGAGATGGGGGAGAGAGAGAGCAAAAGAGAGGGGGGGGAGAGAGCGCAAAAGAGAGGGGGGAGAGAGAGAGAGAGCACAAAAGAGAGGAGGGAGAGAGAGAGAGCGCAAAAGAGAGGGGGGAGAGAGAGCGCAAAAGAGAGGGGGGAGAGAGAGAGAGCAAAAATGGGGAGAGAGGGGGGAGAGAGGGGGGAGAGAGGAGGGGGAGAGGAGGGGGGAGAGAGGAGGGGGAGAGAGAGGAGGGGGAGAGAGGGGGAGAGAGAGGAGGGGGAGAGAGGGGGAGAGAGAGGAGGGGGAGAGAGAGCGCAAAAGAGATGGGGGAGAGAGAGAGGGGGGGAGAGAGAGAGGGGGGAGAGAGAGAGAGCTCAAAAGAGAGGGGGAGAGAGAGTGCAAAAGAGATGGGGGAGAGAGAGAGCACAAAAGAGATGGGGAGAGAGACAGAGCAAAAGAGGGGGGAGAGAGTGCAAAGAGAGGGGGGAGAGAGCACAAAAGAGATGGGGAGAGAGACAGAGCAAAAGAGGGGGGAGAGAGTGCAAAGAGAGGGGGGAGAGAGCGCGCGCAAAAGAGATGGGGGGAGAGAGAGAGCGCAAAAGAGAGGGGGAGAGAGAGAGCACAAAAGAGAGGGGGGAGAGAGTGAGAGCAAAAGAGGGGGGAGAGAGAGAGAGCACACAAAAGAGAGGGGGAGAGAGAGAGCAAAAGAGAGGGGGAGAGAGCGCAAAAGAGAGGGGGGAGAGAGCACAAAAGAGAGGGGGAGAGAGAGAGCACAAAAGAGAGGGGGGAGAGAGAGAGAGAGCAAAAGAGGGGGAGAGAGAGCACAAAAGAGGGGGGAGAGAGAGAGAGAGAGGAGGAAGGGGGAGAGAGAGAGAGAGAGAGAGAGAGAGGAGAGGGGGGGAAAGAGCTCAAAAGAGAGGGGGAGAGAGAGCACAAAAGAGATGGGGGAGAGAGCTCAAAAGAGAGGGGGAGAGAGAGCGCAAAAAAAAAGATGGGGGAGAGAGCACAAAAGAGATGGGGGGGAGAGAGAGCGCAAAAGAGAGGGGGAGAGAGAGCTCAAAAGAAAGGGGGAGAGAGAGAGCAAAAGAGAGGGGGAGAGAGAGAGAGCAAAAGAGAGGGGGAGAGAGAGCGCAAAAGAGAGGGGGGGAGGGAGAGCGCAAAAGAGAGGGGGAGAGAGAGATTGCCAAAGAGAGAGGTAGAGAGCGCAAAAGAGAAGGGGGAGAGAGCGCAAAAGAGAAGGGGGAGAGAGAGAGCTCAAAAGAGAGGGGGGAGAGAGAGAGAGCTCAAAAGAAAGAGGGGAGAGAGAGAGAGCTCAAAAGAGAGGGGGGAGAGAGAGAGAGAGAGCTCAAAAGAGAGGGGGAGAGAGAGAGCAAAAGAGAGGGGGGAGAGAGAGAGCAAAAGAAAGGGGGAGGGAGAGAGCGCAAGGGGTGGGATCGCTGTACTGCAAAAAATGGCCCGTGTGAACGGGCTTTAGGACTAGTGTATAAATAAATGGTAACAATTTACCTATATCAACACACCTGTATATATATATATATAAAGTTGTAGTTTGATACTACCTAAAATAAAAAAATGAACAAAATTAAAAAGCAGTCAAACAAAAAAAACTGCATTTACATGTACAAAAAATGATCGTGAGTCTCTTGGTATAATTTGCACATATATTGAAAGGTCCACCTGATGTGACTCAGAGAATGAGGATATTTGATAGAAGGCTGCTCTCTCCTCACAAATAGATGTCAGGAAATCTAGAAGGATATAAGGAACAAGAGAGGCGCATGTGTGTACCAATAACACAATGGAAATAACCCAGATATGGCCCTAATCAGGGTACTCACATTTGTGAGGAGCACTCAGACAGTGCTATTAGAAGTAAGCTGGATATTTTGCAGCAACCCAGTTCACTGTTCAGTCTTGGATAACCGGAACATAGTATCCCAAAATCTGGATAAGCAAACAAAAGGGGCACCTGTGTGTGCCAGTAGTATAATATAGTAATTATAATAAAAACCCCACTCAGGGTACTCACATTTGAGAGGAGCAATCAGGCAGTGCTATTAGGAGCAGTCTGGGGAGTTGGCAGCAGCCCAGCTTACTGGTCACCTCGATAAGCCAAAGCTCTGGAACACAGGAACACAGGACCCTGATAATGAACTGCAGCAACAGAAGGATAGCAGTCTCTGTAGCAAAGGACTCCCTATGGGAGTGATTGGTATGTATAAGGCTAATTGAATAATGTTCCAGAGATAATACTGATAATAAAAACAAATTTATTTTAAAAAATAAAAAAATATGTATAAAACACAATGGAACCCTAAGGTGGTATATGCTAGCTGCCCACCTTAGCTTAATGCAACACGTTTCTCAGAGTATCAAAACACTGTTTCATCAGGCATAAAATACAGGCTATTGATTGCCTTTAAATATACAAGCCTTACCAATCACAAGAAAGAACAATAAAACAATCAAGACAAGCACCTGGGAGACCACTCCTACAAGAGCGAATTCCCAGCAGATTAACCCTTTGTTGATACTGCATACTTCATTGCATCATAAAGTTAATTTAATATTATATAATTGTATAATTGATGTACATGTCATCCAAGATAAATAGTGACAAGGAAATATTTATAAACTAACTAGCACCATAGAAATATATATATATATTATAATAGAAAATGAGAGAGAAAAAGTTATATCCCTTACCAGGATCCAATAACCTGGTAAATTGTGTTCACTTAACCTTTCTTAAAAGGTAATGGTGCAGACCCTATACAGTTAGACTAGGCCATGTTTAAGGAGAATATAAGGAGGATAATTTATTCCTTATTAAAAAAGAAAGGGAATTCAGCACTCTTTTTATTTTGAACACCATATATATTTTATTAACCAACAAAATTCCAAAAAAGGGTCTCTTTGTTACACTTTCCATAAAAAGTTAATACGCAAATTCATTCATGCATAATCCAAAAATATGAAATGAAACATTTAGGATACATCATATTGCACACAGAACTTAACTTAACACCTAATGTAACAATCATAAGTGAGCATAATCATAATATTAATTCAAAGCGGAAAAACCTGCATTATTATGATGTGCATGAAAATAATGACAGGAGAACAACCATCCATTTAAATGGTGAAAGTAGCCATTATGGGCATAGTGACAAGCATAGAACCAAATGGAAACTCCGGTAAGTTCAACCGCGGTATACACCACACTTAAGGTTAGACCGGACTGTATTAGGATTATCAGAGTCAATGTTATAATTATAATTGAGAAGCGGCTCAAAGTTCCCTCCTGGAACTCCCTTTCACGGGAGCTCGTAAACAAAAGAGTGATTGATTTTTTCTGTAGAGACCTCCTCTTTTGACGTCACAACAGTAGCATATCCAAAACTCTGTGTTGTGTATGTTTAAAGTCAGGTAATCTATCAAACTTTCACAGACAAATAAGGCGTACACCTTTCCTAAATAGACACAGGGATCTCCTGCATGACATTTTTTAAAATGTCTAGCAACATTGGTATCTCCTCTATAAAAAATGTCATCCCTATGTTCCTGAATTCTATCTTTAAGGATACGTTTTGTTTTCCCTACATAGAATCGAGGGCAGCCAGAGTGTAACAAATATACCACCCCCACTGAGTCACAATTCAAAAAATACCTAATGTCATATTCTTTGTTCCCATTGCCGGAGAACCTATGCCTTTTCTCCATATAGGGACAATATACGCATTTCCCACAAGGAAAGCTTTCCTTTATACCTCTATTTTTCCTAAGCCAATCGGCTGCAGAGGGACTATTTACAAAATTACTTCTTACCAATTTATTTTTCAAATTTGGGGCCCTTCTGGCGGTAAGAAGAGGATAATCTCCCACTACCTCTTTAACCTTATCATCTAATTGTAGAATATGCCAATTCTTTTTCAGGGTCTCTTTTAACTTAAACCATTGGTCATTATAGGTTGTAATGAATCTTATTTGTCTATTAGTGTCTTTTTGCTTACTTTTATACAGGAGGTCATCCCTGCTGCTATTCCTAGCTCTGATGTAAGCTTTGTTTACACTTCTTTTCGAGTATCCTCTTTTACTGAACCTATCCTTCATAGATATTGCGTGTTCGTCAAACTTATTGAGTGATGAGCAATTTCGTCTCAGCCTCAAAAATTGACCAATAGGAATACCTTTAATCAGAGACATTGGATGAGCACTATCTGCTTCCAAAATACTATTGGCAGCATTAATTTGTCTATAGTTTTCTGTGACTATAGATACCCCCTCCTTTTTTATTTTAATATCTAGGAAGGCTAGTTCCTTTTCATCAGCTTCACTAGTCAAAACAATATTTTTATCATTAATATTAAGTTTACCAATGAAACTTTGCAGATCTTTGTAGCTGCCATCCCACTGTCTTGTCCACATATCTTATCCATAATAGGACCGAGGACTCAAAAGTTTCACTATACACAACAAAGATCTCATGTTCCCATGCTTCCAAATGGAGGCAAGTGTAAGTGGGGGCACATACTGCCCCCATAGCTGTGCCTCTCATTTGTCTATAAAACTTTCCATCAAAAGTGAAGATGTTGTTTCGTAATATAAAATCCAACAACTCACAAACAAATTCTGTATGTTTCTCAAAAGTAGAGCCCCTTGATTCTAAAAAGGACTTTATTGCCTCCAGGCCCACTCCATGTGGGATGGAGGAATAAAGCCCCTCTACATCAAGAGACACAAGTAGAGTATGTTCAGAGACTGTAATGCCATCAAGCTTTTTTAATAAATCACCAGTATCTTTCACATATGAGGGGAGGCTGGTGAGAAAAGGGCGCAAAAAATAATCCCCAAATAGATCAAGGTTTTCTGTACAACTCCCAATACCGGAGACAATGGGTCTCCCCGGTGGCTTTGTCATGCTCTTATGTATTTTCAGAATTGTATAGAAAACTGGCACCCTGGGAAATTCTGGATAGAGGAACTTAAATTCCTGTTGAGAGATAAGTCCCTCTCTCTTTGCTTTACTCACGATTTTAAACAAACTAGACTGTATAGATTTAGTTGGATTACAGCTAAGTCTTGCATATTGTTCTGGTATGCCTAGTTGTCTCTTAACTTCAAGCACATAATTTGATTCATCCATAAGAACCAGATTGCCACCCTTATCCGTTGGCTTTATGATGACATTGCTAGCTTTGGTTAATTCATTAAGTGCCTTTCTTTCATCCCAGGTCAAGTTGTCCCCTGTTCCAGCAAATTCAGGGAATTTTTCAATATCCTTCTCTACTGCCATCACAAATAGATTAATTGCTCGAATTTGGGACAAAATGGGCATAAATGAGGATTTTATATTTAGAGGGGTGGACAGGTCTGGGGGTTATCTAAATCTACAACTTCGCCCTCCAAGGATTGTAGAATTTCCAGTGTTTCTTTATCTTCCTTTGTGAGGACATTAATATCTATTTCTGTTTTTCTCATTATCTGAGCCAATACCAATTTCCTGGCAAATAAATATAGATCCTTTGTGACCTCAAATTTATCTAAATGGTTTGTGGGGGTAAAGGAAAGGCCTTTCTTAAGTAGATTGATATGAGCCAGATTAAGCCCAAATGAAGAAAGGTTAATGATCTGAAGCTCATCTCCCTTATATTCTCCTATTATCCCCTTTCATATCTCCTTGTCCTCCCTCTGTTCATTTGCCTCTGTTCTGAGAAATAATCCATCCTCCCTCTTTGTTGTCTCGTCTGATATCTCATTTCGCCTGTAGACGAATTTACTGAGATTCCGCCTTCTCTTTCTGCCCCCTCTCCTCCTCCTCCTTCCCCCATAGTATCCCTCTGAAAATTTGTCCTGTTTCTACTCCCTTCTCCTTCTGTGTCTGATGCTTCTGTCCCAGAATCATAGGATCCTTTTTGTGATTTGTATACATACACTTCCTGGTCCCTGTGTAACTTGCGACATTTTCTGGATTTAATTTCAGTCTGTAACTTAGAAATAATATTCTTTGTTTCATCATTCAATTTACCGAAATTAAGGTCATTTTCAAAATTATTTACTATGACAAGTGCTGATTCTACTTCTACTTTCAATTTTTCCAACCTCTTATCATTTCTCTTTACCATCATCTCCATTATCTCTAGAGAGACACCTGTTAGCTTGTTATTCCAATCCTCTAAAAAGGTTTCAGGGTCCTCATCTTCTTTAGTATTGGGCCCTGGATCTAAATGCATTCGCAAACCTCTAGGTATCATTTTATTATTGATATAATTATTGAGGCTAGAATTTTCCTCTCTAATCTTAATTTGTCTACCCAAAACATGTTTATATTTCTTAAAGGCAGTGTAAACATTCACTTCATCAGTATCAGAGCTTTCTGTACCTCCTTTTTGTTTTAAAGATTCATTAAGCTCAGCTTCCCACTGAGCATCAGAGAAGGTGTACGCCATTACTATGCAAGAAAGAGACCCCTCTTTATTATTGAAACTATTTGTAATTTAATCTTAACTGGGATATTCTCATCTCAGAAAAGAGAAATACTTGAATCCTCAATCTATTCTCCAAAGGATTTGTTATAATAGAAAATGAGAGAGAAAAAGTTATATCCCTTACCAGGATCCAATAACCTGGTAAATTGTGTTCACTTAAACTTTCTTAAAAGGTAATGGTGCAGACCCTATACAGTTAGATTAGGCCATGTTTAAGGAGAATATAAGGAGGATAATTTATTCCTTATTAAAAAAGAAAGGGAATTTAGCACTCTTTTTATTTTGAACATCGTATATATTTTATTAACCAACAAACTTCCAAAGAAGGGTCTTTTTGTTACACTTTCCATAAAAAGTTAATACTCAAACTCATTCATGCATAATCCAAAAATATGAAATGAAACATTTAGGATACATCATATTGCACACAGAACTTAACACCTAATGTAACAATCATAAGTGAGCTAACTATATAATCTTAATTCAAAGCGGAAAAACCTACATTATTATGATGTGCATGAAAATAATGACAGGAGAACAACCGTCCATTTAAATGGTGAAAGTACCATTATGGTCATGGAGTGACAAGCATAGAACCAAATGGAAACTCCAGTAAGTTCAACCGCGGTATACACCGCACTTAAGGTTAGACCGGACTGTATTAGGATTATCAGAGTCAATGTTATAGTGCTTACGTGACCAAGCGTCTGAGAAGCGGCTCAAAGTTCCCTCCTGGGACTCCCTTTCACGGGAGCTTGTAAACAAACGAGTGATTGATTTTCTCTGTAGAGACCTCCTCTTTTGACGACACAACAGTAGCATATCCGAAACTCTGATGTTAATTATACAGCAGACAAAACTTGTGTTCCAAAGACAAGACTTGGTGGGAGATAGATGCACACAGGGCGACCTTTGCTGTCCTACCAAGGGCCCTCTCCCTTAATGGTTCCATATTTGGTTTAATTCAAATCCAAACCAGTCACGGTATTGAATCACGCCAACACCCAGGTGAAATGGCACCTAATCACCATACTTTGTATCAACTTTGTATCCACAGCTCACAGGATTCAATTGCATCTGAGTATTGTGGTCAAATGAATGTCCAGACTTACTGTGTATTACAGCATGAATTTAAAAGCCTTTTTGCCAACATCATATGTGTTTCACCCCTAAGGCAGACTCACACTGGGCGATTATGAGCACATTATACTGTATTTAGGATTACATGTTCACATATGGGGCGCGATCCGATATAGATCGCAGTTTGCGGCGCAAGCGAGGGAACCGGCGTCGCCCGCAGTTTCAGCTCGCAACTCGAGCTATCCCATATATGGCGCCGTCAGATGCTAACGTGCCGTAAGTCTGACAAATCAGCGATGTCCAGAAATCTGCGCAAGTACAAATTTCTGGCGTCGCCAGTGACTTGCGGCACGTTAGAAACTGCCGGCGCCTACAAAACCTGACTAAAGTCTAAATCACCCGCACTGTCTAACACGCCTCCCTAACATAGCCCGACACGTCTAACACGCCTCCCTAACATAGCCCGACACCTCTAACCCTCTATCCGCTATCCCCCCTCACTAGCCTAACAATAAAATATGTATTAACCCCTTAACCGCCGCTACCTAATAAAGTTATTAACCCCTAAACCGGCGCCAGCTATATTAAATCTATAACCCCCTAAAGTGAGCCCCTAACACCGCCGCCATCTACCTTACCTACCCCCTAAAGTAAGCCCCTACCCCGCCGCTATCTATTTTAAAATTATTAACCCCTAATCTAATCCCCCTACCCCGCCGCCATCTATATTAAATTATTCAACCCCTAAAATACTAAACTATCCCTACCACTAAACCTAAGTCTAACCCTACAAATAGCCCTGAAAAGGGCTTTTTGCGTGGCATTGCCCCAAAGTAACAGCTCTTTTGCCAGCCCTTAAAAGGGCTTTTTGCGGGGCATGCCCCAAAGTAACAGCTCTTTTGCCAGCCCTTAAAAGGGCTTTTGGCGGGGCTTTGTCACAAAGTAAACTGCTCTTTTGCCTACAATCTACATCCCCCTACACCGCGGCCACCTATAATAAATGTATTAACCCCTAATCTAATCCCCCTACACCGCCGCCAGCTATATTAACTATATTAACCCTAATTATATTAGGGTTAATATAGTTAATATAGTTATTATATTATATATATTAACTATATTAACCCTAATTATATTAGGGTTCATATAGTTAATATCGTTATTATATTATATATATATTAAGTATAATAACCCTATCTAACTCTAACATCCTAACTAAACTCTTATTAAAATAAATCTAATATTAATATTATTAATTAAAATATTCCTATTTAAATCTAAATACTTACCTATAAAATAAACCCTAAGATAGCTACAATATAATTAATAATTACATTATAGCTATGTTAGGGTTTATATTTATTTTACAGGTAAATTGTTAATTATTTTAACTAGGTCTAATAGCTATTAAATAGTTATTACCTATTTAATAGCTACCTAGTTAAAATAATTACCCAATTACCTGTAAAATAAATCCTAACCTAAGTTACAAATACACCTACACTATCAATAAATTAAATAAACTACAAATATCTATCTAAAAATACAATTAAATAAACTAAACTAAATTACAAAAAAAAACAAACACTAAATTACAAAAAATAAAAAAAAGATTACAAGATGTTTAAGCTAATTACACCTATTCTAAGCCCCCTAATAAAATAATAAAGCCCCCCAAAATAAAAAAAATTCCCTGCCCTATTCTAAATTAAAAAAAGTTCAAAGCTCTTTACCTTACCAGCCCTTAAAAGGGCCTTTTGTGGGGCATGCCCCAAAGAATTCAGCTCTTTTGCATTTAAAAACATATCCAATACCCCCCCCCCATTACAACCCACCACCCACATACCCCTATTCTAAACCCACCAAACCCTCCTTAAAAAAGCCTAACACTACCCCCCTGAAGATCTCCCTACCTTGTCTTCACCACACCGGGCCGAACTCCTCATCCGATTCGGGCGATGTCTTGCTCCAAGCGGCAAAGAAGAATTCTTCCTCCGGCGACGTCTTCCTCCAAGCGGCAAAGAAGAATTCTTCCTCCGGCGACGTCTTCCTCCAAGCGGCAGCAAAGTCTTCTTCCTTCCGGCAGCATCTTCCATGAAGCGGCATCTTCAATCTTCTTTCTTCGCTCCGCCACCGCGGAGCATCCATCCCGGCCGACGACTGAACGACGAATGAGGTACCTTTAAATGACGTCATCCAAGATGGCGTCCGCCGAATTCCGATTGGCTGATAGGATTCTATCAGCCAATCGGAATTAAGTTAGAAAAATCTGATTGGCTGATTGAATCAGCCAATCAGATTCAAGTTCAATCCGATTGGCTGAACCAATCAGCCAATCGGATTGAACTTGAATCTGATTGGCTGATTCAATCAGCCAATCAGATTTTTCTAACTTAATTCCGATTGGCTGATAGAATCCTATCAGCCAATCGGAATTCGGCGGACGCCATCTTGGATGACGTCATTTAAAGGTACCTCATTCGTCGTTCAGTCTTCGGCCGGGATGGATGCTCCGCGGTGGCGGAGCGAAGAAAGAAGATTGAAGATGCCGCTTCATGGAAGATGCTGCCGGAAGGAAGAAGACTTTGCTGCCGCTTGGAGGAAGACGTCGCCGGAGGAAGAATTCTTCTTTGCCGCTTGGAGGAAGACGTCGCCGGAGGAAGAATTCTTCTTTGCCGCTTGGAGCAAGACATCGCCCGAATCGGATGAGGAGTTCGGCCCGGTGTGGTGAAGACAAGGTAGGGAGATCTTCAGGGGGGTAGTGTTAGGCTTTTTTAAGGGGGGTTTGGGTGGGTTTAGAATAGGGGTATGTGGGTGGTGGGTTGTAATGGGGGGGGGGGTATTGTATATGTTTTTAAATGCAAAAGAGCTGAATTCTTTGGGGCATGCCCCACAAAAGGCCCTTTTAAGGGCTGGTAAGGTAAAGAGCTTTGAACTTTTTTTAATTTAGAATAGGGCAGGGAATTTTTTTTATTTTGGGGGGCTTTATTATTTTATTAGGGGGCTTAGAATAGGTGTAATTAGCTTAAACATCTTGTAATCTTTTTTTTATTTTTTGTAATTTAGTGTTTGTTTGTTTTTGTAATTTAGTTTAGTTTATTTAATTGTATTTTTAGATAGATATTTGTAGTTTATTTAATTTATTGATAGTGTAGGTGTATTTGTAACTTAGGTTAGGATTTATTTTACAGGTAATTGGGTAATTATTTTAACTAGGTAGATATTAAATAGGTAATAACTATTTAATAGCTATTAGACCTAGTTAAAATAATTAACAATTTACCTGTAAAATAAATATTAACCCTAACATAGCTACAATGTAATTATTAATTATATTGTAGCTATCTTAGGGTTTATTTTATAGGTAAGTATTTAGATTTAAATAGGAATATTTTAGTTTATAATATGAATTAGATTAATTTAATATAAATTTAGTTAGGGGTGTTAGGGTTAGATAGAGTTAATATAGTTAATATAAATACTACAGTAACTATATTAACTATATTAACCCTAATATAATTAGGGTTAATATAGTTAATATATATAATGTAATACCTATATTAACTATAATATACTTAGGGTTAATATAGATAATATAGCTGGCGGCGGGGTAGGTAGATTAAATTAGGGGTTAATAATTTTAATATAGATGGCGGCGGTGTAAGGGGCTTACATTAGGGGTTAATAATATTAATATAGCTGGCGGCGGTATAGGGGGATTAGATTAGTGGTTAATAATTTTTATATAGGTGGCGGCGGTGTAAGGGGTCAGATTAGGGGATAGATAAGGTAGATGGCGGCGGTTTTAGGGGTTCACATTAGGCGATAGATAAGGTAGATTGCGGCGGTTTTAGGGGCTCACAGTAGGGGGTTAGTTTATGTAGATGGCGGCGGGGTCCGGGAGCGGTTTAGGGGTTAATAACTTTATTAGGGATTTTGGGGGGGGATCGCGGTTGACAGGTAGCTAGACATTGCGCATGCGTTAGGTGTTAGGTTTTATTTAGCAGATCGCGGTTGACAGGTAGAAAGACATTGCGCATGCGTTAGGTGTTAGGTTTTATTTAGCAGATCACGGTTGACAGGTAGAAAGACATTGCGCATGCGTTAGGTGTTAGGTTTCTTTTCTAGTTAGTTTAGGGAGTTACGGGGCTCCAATAGTCAGCGTAAGGCTTCTTACGGCTGCTTTTTGTGGCGAGGTGAAAATGGAGTAAGATTTCTCCATTTTCGCCACGTAAGTCCTTACGCTGCATATTGGATACCAAACTGCGCTGGTTTGGTATACCTGCCTATGGCCCAAAAAACTACGGGCAACGGCAGAAATATACGCGCGTAACTTCTAGGTTACGCCGTATATGTGATACCAAACCAGTGTAAATATTGGCGTCGCCGGCTTTTGCGGGCGACGATTTTTATCGGATCGACCCCATGATTTTGTGCTAGTTCACTATGTTTAATATTTCCACACCACTTAAGGTCCCCAATTTCACTTCTCTTTTATCTCTTGTTCTTGACACTTAGCATTGTCATTAACGCAATATTATCATCTTGCTGTCATTTTTCACTACACTTGTAGTCATGCCCCATTATAGTCACGAGACCGGAAGTAAACAGGGTCTCTTAGTGTGAGGACTTACTAACAAGATACGGCACAAACAAATTTTTAAATCGTCAAGAAGATTCCTCTATATGTATTTAAAAGGTACATTACTACTATTACAGTATGACGATTGTTATATACACTTTATTCACTTTATACACACGTTCATCTATGTTGGTAGTGGATGTAAATACTTCACACTAGCATGTTCACTTTTAAGTTCAATATTGCACGTTATTATTATGATCTATAAAAAGTAAAACACTGCACTTGGTGGGAGATAGATGCACACAGGGCGACCTTTGCTGTCCTACCAAGGGCCCTCTCCCTTCATGGTTCCATATTCGGTTTAATTCAAATCCAAACCAGTCACGGTATTGAATCACACCAACACCCAGGTGAAATGGCACCTAATCACCATACTTTGTATCAACTTTGTATCCACAGCTCACAGGATTCAATTGCATCTGAGTATTGCGGACAAATGAATGTCAAGACTTACTGTGTATTTGTCAGGGTTTTTCCCTGTTGTGTTTGCCATGTGCTGCTGGCAGCCATTTTACTCACCTCTTTTCCTGACTAGGTGCATTGTGGGGGATGCTGCTCACTTCCTTTTATGGCCAGACTGATGAGCATCATCCATGTGAGACAGGATGCAGTCTCAGAATTGTGATGTCATCACTTATTATTTAAAGGGCCTCTGTTCAGTATGCTTTGCCTTTGCGTTGTCTCAGACCTGTTTGTGAGAGTTCCTGTGTATTACCTGGCTGCCTGACGTCCTTGCTGGTTCCTGATCCCTGGCTTGTTCCTGACTCTGCTGTTTTCCTTGTTCCTGATTCCGTCTCGTCTGACTATTCGTTTTGGCTCCTGACTCGGCTCGTCTGACTACCAGCTCTGGTTTTGACTTCTGGCTTGTTATTTGACTTGTGGACTTTTTATTATTTTTTGCTATTAATAAAGGTGTGATTATTTTTGCACTTCTCGTCTCAGTCTGATTCCTGGCACCCTGACAGTATTACAGCATGAATTTAAAAGTCATTTTGCCAACATCATATGTGTTTCACCCCTAAGGCAGACTCACACTGGGGCTTCGTCAGGACAGTAATCAACTAGACTCACAACAGCCTTTTTAAACCTTAGTTGGCCCAGCCTACTTTGTGAAGTTTTACCTATTGCCCTTAAAGGTACATATCACAATAAATTTCACATGCTAAAAAGTATGTTTAAAGTCAGATAATCTATCAAACTTTCACAGAAAATAAGGCGTACACCTCTCCTAAATAGACACATTTACAAAATTCATTACCCTTGATACAATTACTTTATCCACCGAAAAGGTATATTTCTAGGACACAGAATTAGAGAAAACATGCATAGTCCACTTTATCGGTGAGGCCTAATGGAAGTCTTGTCTTCAGTACAAAAATCCACCTTGCTTCCTTTTGAAGTAAGGTTTTATCAACATCACCCCCTCTATTGTTTACATCTCCCTTATCAATGGCAATAAACTTTAGAGAGCAGGGATCTCCTGCATGACATTTTTTAAAATGTCTAGCAACATTGGTATCTCCTCTATAAAAATGTCATCCCTATGTTTCTGAATTCTATCTTTAAGGATACGTTTTATTTGTTTTTTGAAAACTATAGAAAAATGAATGCTACCAATAGTATTTTGGAAGCAGATAGTGCCCATCCAATGTCTCTGATTAAAGGTATTCCTATTGGTCAATTTTTGAGGCTGAGACGAAATTGCTCATCACTCAATAAGTTTGACGAACACCCAATATCTATGAAGGATAGGTTCAGTAAAAGAGGAGACTTGATGGGCCTTGTTGGTTCTTATCTACCGTCAAATTCTATGTTTCTATACTCGAAAAGAAGTGTAAACAAAGCCTACATCAGAGCTAGGAATAGCAGCAGGGATGACCTCCTGTATAAAAGTAAGCAAAAAGACACTAATAGACAAATAAGATTCATTACAACCTATAATGACCAATGGTTTAAGTTAAAAGAGACCCTGAAAAAGAATTGGCACATTCTACAATTAGATGATAAGGTTAAAGAGGTAGTGGGAGATTATCCTCTTCTTACCGCTAGAAGGGCCCCAAATTTGAAAAATAAATTGGTAAGAAGTAATTTTGTTAAGAGTCCCTCTGCAGATGATTAGCTTAGGAAAAATAGAGGTATAAAGGGAAATGTGTATATTTTCCCTATATGTAGAAAAGCCATAGGTTCTCCGGCAATGGGAACAAAGAATATGACATTAGGTATTTTTTTAATTGTGACTCAGTGGGAGTGGTATATTTGTTACACTGTGGCTGCCCTCGGTTCTATGTAGGGAAAACAAAACGTATCCTTAAAGATAGAATTCAGGAACATAGGGATGACATTTTTTATAGAAGAGATACCAATGTTGCTAGACATTTTAAAAAATGTCATGCAGGAGATCCCAGCTCTCTAAAGTTTATTGCCATTGATAAGGGAGATGTAAGCAATAGAGGGGGTGATGTTGATAAAACCTTACTTCAAAAGGAAGCGAGGTGGATTTTTGTATTGAAGAAAAGACTTCCATTAGGCCTCAACAATAAAGTGGACTATGCATGTTTTCTCTAATTCTGGGTCCTAGAAATATACCTTTTCGGTGGATAAAGTAATTGTATCAAGGGTAATGAATTTTGTAAATGTGTGTATTTAGGAGAGGTGTACGCCTTATTTTTCTGTAAAAGTTTGATAGATTATCTGACTTTAAACATACTTTTTAGCATGTGAAATTTATTGTGATATGTACCTTCAACGGCAATAGGTAAAACTGCACAAAGTAGGCTGGGCCAACTAAGGTTTAAAAAGGCTGTTGTGAGTCTAGTTGATTACTGCCCTGACGAAGCCCCAGTGTGAGTCTGCCTTAGGGGTGAAATACATATGATGCTGGCAAAAAGGCTTTTAAATTCATGCTGTAATACACAGTAAGTCTGGACATTCATTTGACCCCAATACTCAGATGCAATTGAATCCTGTGAGCTGTGGATACAAAGTTGATACAAAGTATGGTGATTAGGTGCCATTTCACCTGGGTGTTGGTTTGATTCAATACCGTGACTGGTTTGGATTTGAATTAAACTGAATATAGAACCATGAACGGAGATGGCCCTTGGTAGGACAGCAAAGGTCGCTCTGTGTGCATCTATCTCCCACCAAGTCTTGTCTTTGGAACACAAGTTTTGTCTGCTGTATAATTAACATCAGAGTTTCGGATATGCTACTGTTGTGACGTCAAAAGAGGAGGGCTCTACAGAGAAAATAAATCACTCGTTTGTTTATGAGCTACCGTGAAAGGGAGTCCCAGGAGGGAACTTTGAGCCGCTTCTCAGACGCTTGGTCACGTAAGCACTATAACATTGACTCTGATAATCCTAATACAGTCCTGTCTAACCTTAAGTGCGGTGTATACCCCGGTTGAACTTACTGGAGTTTCCATTTGGTTCTATGCTTGTCACTCCATGCCCATAATGGCTACTTTCACCATTTAAATGGACGGTTGTTCTCCTGTCATTATTTTCATGCACATCATAATAATGTAGGTTTTTCCACTTTGAATTAAGATTATATAGTTAGCTCACTTATGATTGTTACATTAGGTGTTAAGTTCTGTGTGCAATATGATGTATCCTAAATGTTTCATTTCATATTTTTGGATTATGCATGAATGAGTTTGTGTATTAACTTTTTATGGAAAGTGTAACAAAAAGACCCTTCTTTGGAATTTTGTTGGTTAATAAAATATATACAGTGTTCAAAATAAAAAGAGTGCTGAATTCCCTTTCTTTTTTAATAAGGAATAAATTATCCTCCTTATATTCTCCTTAAACATGGCTTAATCTAACTGTATAGGGTCTGCACCATTACCTTTTAAGAAAGGTTAAGTGAACACAATTTACCAGGTTATTGGATCCTGGTAAGGGATATAACTTTTTCTCTCTCATTTTCTATTATAACAAATCCTTTGGAGAATAGATTGAGGATTCAAGTATTTCTCTTTTCTGAGATGAGAATATCCCAGTTAAGATTAAATTACAAATAGTTTCAATAATAAAGAGGGGTCTCTTTCTTGCATAGTAATGGCGTACACCTTCTCTGATGCTCAGTGGGAAGCTGAGCTTAATGAATCTTTAAAACAAAAAGGAGGTACAGAAAGCTCTGATACTGATGAAGTGAATGTTTACACTGCCTTTAAGAAATATAAACATGTTTTGGGTAGACAAATTAAGATTAGAGAGGAAAATTCTAGCCTCAATAATTATATCAATAATAAAATGATACCTAGAGGTTTGCGAATGCATTTAGATCCAGGGCCCAATACTAAAGAAGATGAGGACCCTGAAACCTTTTTAGAGGATTGGAATAACAAGCTAACAGGTGTCTCTCTAGAGATAATGGAGATGATGGTAAAGAGAAATGATAAGAGGTTGGAAAAATTGAAAGTAGAAGTAGAATCAGCACTTGTCATAGTAAATAATTTTGAAAATGACCTTAATTTCGGTATATTGAAAGATGAAACAAAGAATATTGTTTCTAAGTTACAGACTGAAATTAAATCCAGAAAATGTTGCAAGTTACACAGGGACCAGGAAGACTATAAAAAAAAAAAGTGTATGTATACAAATCACAAAATGGATCCTATGATTCTGGGACAGAAGCATCAGACACAGAAGGAGAAGGGAGTAGAAACAGGACACATTTTCAGAGGGATACTATGGGGGAAGGAGGAGGAGGAGAGGGGGCAGAAAGAGAAGGAGGAATCTCAGTAAATTTGTCTACAGGCGAAATGAGATATCAGACGAGACAACAAAGAGGGAGGATGGATTATTTCTCAGAACAGAGGCAAATGAACAGAGGGAGGACAAGGAGATATTGAAGGGGATATTAGGAGAATATAAGGGAGATGAGCTTTAGATCATTAACCTTTCTTCATTTGTGCTTAATCTGGCTCATATCAATCTACTTAAGAAAGGCCTTTCCTTTAGCCTCACAAACCATTTAGATAAATTTGAGATCACAAAGGATCTATATTTATTTGCCAGGAAATTGGTATTGGCTCAGATAATGAGAAAAACAGAAATAGATATTAATGTCCTCACAAAGGAAGATAAAGAAACACTGGGAATTCTACAATCCTTGGAGGGCGAAGTTGTAGATTTAGATCACCCCCCATCAGACCTGTCCACCCCTCTAAAGATAAAATCCTCATTTATGCCCATTTTGTCCCAAGTTCCAGCAATTAATCTATTTGTGAAGGCAGTAGAGAAGGATATTGAAAAATTCCCTGAATTTGCTGGAACAGGGGACAACTTGACCTGGGATGAAAGATAGGCATTTAATGAATTAACCAAAGCTAGCAATGTCATTATAAAGCCAACGGATAAGGGTGGCAATCTGGTTCTTATGGATGAATCAAATGATGTGCTTGAAGTTAAGAGACAACTAGGCATACCAGAACAATATGCATGACTTAGCTATAATCCAACCAAATCTATACAGTCTAGTTTGTTTAAAATCTTGAGTAAAGCAAAGAGGGTGGGACTTATTTCTCAACAGGAATTTAAGTTTCTCTATCCAGAATTTCCCAGGGTGCCAGTTTTCTATACAATTCCGATAATACATAAGAGCATGACAAAGCCACCGGGGAGACCCATTGTCTCTGGTATTGGGAGTTGTACAGAAAACCTTGGTCTATTTGTGGATGATTTTTTGTGCCCTTTTCTCACCAGCCTCCCCTCATATGTGAAAGATACTGGTGATTTATTAAAAAAGCTTGATGGCATTACAGTCTCTGAACATACTCTACTTGTGTCTCTTGATGTAGAGGGGCTTTATTCCTCCATCCCACATGGAGTTGGCCTGGGGGCAATAAAGTCCTTTTTAGAATAAAGGGGCCCTACTTTTGAGAAAAATACAGAATTTATTTGTGAGTTGTTGGAATTTATATTACGAAACAACATCTTCACTTTTGATGAAAAGTTTTATAGTCAAATGAGAGGCACAGCTATGGGGGCAGTATGTGCCCCCACTTACGCTTGCCTCCATTTGGGAGCATGGGAACATGAGATCTTTGATGTGTATAGTGAAACTTTTGAGTCCTCGGTCCTATTATGGATAAGATATGTGGACGAGATTTTATTACTGTGGGATGGCAGCTACGAAGATCTGTAAAGTTTCATTGGTAAACTTAATATTAATGATAAAAATATTATTTTGACTAGTGAAGCTGATGAAAAGGAACTTGCCTTCCTAGATATTAAAATAAAAAAGGAGGGGCTATCTATAGTCACAGAAAACTATAGACAAATTAATGCTACCAATAGTATTTTGGAAGCAGATAGTGCCCATCCAATGTCTCTGATTAAAGGTATTCCTATTGGTCAATTTTTGAGGCTGAGACGAAATTGCTCATCACTCAATAAGTTTGACGAACACAAAATATCTATGAAGGATAGGTTCAGTAAAAGAGGATACTCGAAAAGAAGTGTAAACAAAGCTTACATCAGAGTTAGGAATAGCAGCAGGGATGACCTCCTGTATAAAAGTAAGCAAAAAGACAATAATAGACAAATAAGATTCATTACAACCTATAATGACCAATGGTTTAAGTTAAAAGAGACCCTGAAAAAGAATTGGCATATTCTACAAATAGATGATAAGGTTAAAGAGGTAGTGGGAGATTATCCTCTTCTTACCGCTAGAAGGGCCTCAAATTTGAAAAATAAATTGGTAAGAAGTAATTTTGTAAATAGTCCCTCTGCAGCCGATTGGCTTAGGAAAAATAGAGGTATAAAGGGAAGCTTTCCTTGTGGGAAATGTGTATATTGTCCCTATATGGAGAAAAGGCATAGGTTCTCCGGCAATGGGAACAAAGAATATGACATTAGGTATTTTTTGAATTGTGAGTCAGTGGGGGTGGTATATTTGTTACACTGTGGCTGCCCTCGGTTCTATGTAGGGAAAACAAAACGTATCCTTAAAGATAGAATTCAGGAACATAGGGATGACATTTTTTATAGAAGAGATACCAATGTTGCTAGACATTTTAAAAAATGTCATGCAGGAGATCCCTGCTCTCTAAAGTTTATTGCCATTGATAAGGGAGATGTAAGCAATAGAGGGGGTGATGTTGATAAAACCTTACTTCAAAAGGAAGCAAGGTGGATTTTTGTACTGAAGACAAGACTTCCATTAGGCCTCAACGATAAAGTGGACTAGGCATGTTTTCTCTAATTCTGGGTCCTAGAAATATACCTTTTCGGTGGATAAAGTAATTGTATCAAGGGTAATGAATTTTGTAAATGTAAGTGTCTATTTAGGAGAGGTGTACGCCTTATTTTCTGTGAAGGTTTGATAGATTATCTGACTTTAAACATACTTTTTAGCATGTGAAATTTATTGTGATATGTACCTTTAAGGGCAATAGGTAAAACTGCACAAAGTAGGCTGGGCCAACTAAGGTTTAAAAAGGCTGTTGTGAGTCTAGTTGATTACTGTCCTGACAAAGCCCCAGTGTGAGTCTGCCTTAGGGGTGAAACACATATGATGTTGGCAAAAAGGCTTTTAAATTCATGCTGTAATACACAGTAAGTCTGAACATTCATTTGACCGCAATACTCAGATGCAATTGAATCCTGTGAGCTGTGGATACAAAGTTGATACAAAGTATGGTGATTAGGTGCCATTTCACCTGGGTGTTGGTGTGATTCAATACCGTGACTGGTTTGGATTTGAATTAAACTGAAAATGGAACCATGAAGGGAGAGGGCCCTTGGTAGGACAGCAAAGGTCGCCCTGTGTGCATCTATCTCCCACTAAATCTTGTCTTTGGAACACAAGTTTTGTCTGCTGTATAATTAACATCGGAGTTTCGGATATGCTACTGTTGTGACGTCAAAAGAGGAGGGCTCAGTTATAAATATTTCACATATATAATATGTTATGTTTACTTATTTATCCTCAAAATAATTTTCTAATTTCAATATTATTGTATAATTAGATATGTATGCTTGTTAATTGTTTCAATGGTAATTAATTACTGGAAAAGTAATGTAAAACAAAAAATGTGAGGCTTTCTCTCAATTTGGGAATCCCGACCATGATATGTAACCGACTAGTTTAAACTGGACTTCAGTACAATTTATGTTAAAGTTTGATTCCTTGTTTAATGCTATTTTTGCTATCTATGTATGTCGGAACACTGTATGCCTCAATAAAAATTATTAAATAAAAAAAAAAAAAAAAAAAAAAAAAGAGGAGGGCTCTACAGAGAAAATCAATCACTCGTTTTTTTACCAGCTCCCGTGAAAGGGAGTCCCAGGAGGGAACTTTGAGCCGCTTCTCAGACGCTTGGTCACGTAAGCATTATAACATTGACTTTGATAATCCTAATACAGTCCGGTCTAACCTTAAGTGCGGTGTATACCGCGGTTGAACTTACCGGAGTTTCCATTTGGTTCTATGCTTGTCACTCAATGCCCATAATGGCTACTTTCACCATTTAAATGGACGGTTGTTCTCCTGTCATTATTTTCATGCACATCATAATAATGCAGGATTTTCCGCTTTGAATTAAGATTATAATGCTAGCTCACGTATGATTGTTACATTAGGTGTTAAGTTCTGTGTGCAATATGATGTATCCTAAATGTTTCATTTCATATTTTTGGATTATGCATGAATGAGTTTGCGTATTAAATTTTTTATGGAAAGTGTAACAAAGAGACCCTTCTTTGGAATTTTGTTAATTAATAAAATATATACGGTGTTCAAAATAAAAAGAGTGCTAAATTCCCTTTCTTTTTTAATAAGAAATAAATTATCCTCCTTATATTCTCCTTAAAAATGGCCTAATATATACTGTATATATATATATATATATATATATAGCTCCGGACAGAAAGCGCACTCCACAAGTCTTGAATAAGAAAAATAGTCACTTTATTGTGAACGTTTTCGGTTTTAACAAAACCATCCTCAGACAAACAGTGAAAAAAGACAGTGTATATATATATATATATATATATATATATATATAAAGTGGAGAAACTGAAGTGAATAGAAGTTAAAAATAATAATATTCCCTTATATGTGCACTATGTGTTTAAGGACAATACCTTAATACTTGTATATTTTACTCGTAACTGATACTTATTATATAGTATAAGCGGACTTGTTCTCCATTTTTACTGCAAAGCTCATGTTAACCCTATAGATATAAGGGATCACATGAAGACAAAAAGTCCCTTTCGAAATCAATCCACATAAAAAGAATGTGTACATAACATTGATATACCTTTTTAAAAAGTCTAAATTGTACTCTCCATAGATATGTGCAAACTTGACATATCACCATGGGTGTGTGGGGGAGTGGTGATGAGACTGATGATTTTGGGCCAATCACGATAACGTGTAGATGGAAATGGTACGCCCCCATAGGAAGTGGTAAAAACGGCTGATTGGAGCGTATGTCATTGGGACATAGAAATATGGTTAACGCTGTGAGAAGGGAGGTGATCCGATATCAGCTGTGACCAGTGCCAGAAATGTGTCCGGTAGTCAGAAACTCCCAGTGATCCAAAAGATAGGGTATGGATAAGAATAATAATAGTAGTCCGTCAGCAAGTGGTAAGTATATATATATATATATATACTTTATTAAAATGTTAAAAATACTAGCAACGCATTTCTCAGCCAACCAGTGGCTGTTTCATCTTTTGGATCACTGGGAGTTTCTGACTACCGGACACTAGTCTACTGGGTGACTGTATTGATCCCAGCTTGCGTTGACTGCACCAAGAGAAGTGCTCTACTAAATGTGAGTGTATTTTATACCATTATATACCTTGCCTGTATAAACACTAGGCCATATATGCACCTCTGTGTTCTGTATTATCTTCTACAGATTATTGAATATCCACCGGAGGCCAGTCTTCTGGGTGACTGCTATTGATCCCAGACTGCTCCTTCTGCACCACTAGGGGTGCCATACCAAATGTGAGCGTATCTACCACATGTTATATCTTCATTACATCAAACGATACTGGGCCATGTGGTACTTCTGTTCTTTTTTTGTTGTCTGCAGGTTCAGCAATAGTAATCAATCCAGCAGTTAAGGGTTAAGGCAGATAGAGTAGTCAGACAGGCAGGTTTAGCAACAGTTATCAATCCAGCAGTGTAAGGGTTAAGGCAGGTAGTCAGACAAGCAGGTTCAGCAACAGTAATCAATCCAGCAGTTTAAGGGTTAAGGCAGGAGAGTAGTCAGGAAGGCAGGTTCAGTAACAGTATTTAGGCACTTACAAAGAACGATCTGTCACACACAGGAGTACACAAAGTAATACCTATACTTGAGCAGTGACAGATCGTTTGTGGAAAGTTTAAATAGGCGCAGGATTCGCTCCACTAAGGTCTGACCGGCATAAGGAGCGTGCAGCGACAACATTTAGCATTACGGACAACAGTTTATGGGACCCCTTTTTATAAAGTCACATAAGGGACATACCTTTTAATCACAGATGCACTATTTTTGATAATATTTTATTGTCATTATAGGTGGGCCAAACTTTTTTTACTACCTGTATTATCAACCCTGGTGGTTATAACCAGGACACTCAAAACTATACGTGTATTATATTTTAATATTTCATCTGTTGGTATTGAATAAATAATTATAGATCACTATAGAATTCCGAAATAGCGTTTTCGCCATCTTTTATTTTCTTCTTATACTACCCTCTTTCTCTGTTATTTTTTGTACACTTTAACACTTTGTGAAATTCAACAGTATTAACACACCACATTCATATATACTATCAAAACCAGTGGTATGGTTATATAAATCAGAATTAGTTGAATACTATATATCTAACATTACATATACACTCTACCATTTGGAAGAAGAATGAAGCATACGCTGAAAAGAACACTGCCTACAGTTAAACATGGTGGCGGCTCTGTGATACTCTGGGGCTGCTTTGCATCCTCTGGCACTGGAAACCTGCAGTGTGTGGAAGGCAAGATGGATTCATTGAAGTATCAGAAAATCCTAGGAGAAAATGCCATACATGAGGAAGTTGAAGCTTGGGCGTCATTGGACCTTTCAACAGGACAATGATCCCAAGCATACCTCAAAGTCCTGGAAGATTCTACAGTGGCCATCACAGTCACCTGACTTGAACCCCATAGAAAATCTCTGGTGGGATTTGAAGAAGGCGGTTGCAGCACGCAAACCCAAGAATATTACTGAACTGGAGGCCATTGCTCATGAGGAATGGGCTAAGATTCCTCAGGGACACTGCCAGAAGCTGGTGCCTGGCTAGGCATCTCGTTTGCAGCAGGTCATAACAGCGAAAGGGTGCTCTACTAAGTACTAAAGATGCTTGCCATGGAGTTAAATAATTTTGAGACTGCAGAATTCATCTTCAGTTGAATTTTGGGAAACCACTTGAAACATTTGTTGTGTTGAGCTATTATATTATAGCTTCCAAATAGGCTATATAAAAATTGATCATCTACAAAACATTATGCAAAGAATAATCTAGAGTACAATGCCCTTTTAAATTGAATCTGTTATGTGATGTGTACAGATCTGTGTGCATAGTGGATCTATTAAAAATAGCTTTTTTTATACCTTATTAAATTTGAATTTACTTTATTAAAATACCCTGACTCTTTCTCAGGGCCTGATGATCGAAGACTCTCCGCTCAGGTGAGATGCTCTAAAATGATCCATAGTGAAATTCTTAAAAGGCAGATTTTGCTATATTTCTCCAAGGGGCGTTCCTTGCATTCCTGTGTGTGAAGGAGAGACAACCCCAGTGCAATATAGCACTGCATGACATGAGACTTCTGCTGCATTTAAACTTTGTGCTTTGTATTCTATATTACTTTACACTTCAGATTAGATTTTATTGAATTTAAACTGTGCACTTTCTATTTTGTATTTTATTGTGTATACAGCAGTGTATTTAGGATTGTGATTTTACAAATTCTGAGTATGCTTTCACAGTTTCTCTGTAACTTTAAACAATTAGGCTCATGATTTGTATATTTATGTGTATATTTTACAAATTACATTGCAATTTGCATGTATTCAATTAAAAATAAAACTGAAAAACTGTCAGCTTCAGTTTCCCAAAGAGCTTGATTACTTTCTAAGGGCCAAATAATCTAGCATTCTTTAGTTTGGAGATACACTGCCCTGTCCTTCCCACTTTCTGAAACTGTCAGTTTTAGTTTACAAAGGAGCAAATACAAAGTGCTATGTAATTTGTAAAAGATACACAGAAATATACAAAGTATTATCCTAATGTGTTAACCCCTTCCTGCCGTTAGGACGTTCCATGCCGTCCTAACGGCTGAGATTTAGCACCATTAGGACGGCATGGAACGTCCTAGCCATTAGGCATTCCACCCTGGCACAATCCCATTATTGAAATCACGCAATCGCATGAACGATAGCTTGATTTAAATTTTTACTTATTTGTTTACATCAGAATTTGTTAGTACTTGGATTTCAACACAAGCAAATCCACAAAGTACTAACATCTAATAACAAAAAATATCCCCACCGCTAGCCAACAATTTGTGAAAGGGTTAATAAAACCTTTTCCACCTTAACCAGTTTGTCACAGTCTAGCCATTTCAGGCAAGCCTGTGACTATCCCACAGCTCTTGTGAGCTGCTGGTGCAATGCTGAATACGGCGAGCATATTGCTCGCCGTATTCAGCGAGGACTGGCGGACCTGATCCGCAGTGTCGGATCAGGTCCGCCAGACCTTGATAACTAGAGGCCTTTGTCTATAACAGACAAGAGACATTTGAAATTGGTTGCAGCCTGTCGGAACCTTCAGTCTCAGTCATTCCCTTCAGTAGCTATGTGCATGGAAATTTTAGGTCTCATGACTGCAGCATCGGACGCGATCCCCTTTGCTCGTTTTCATATGAGACCTCTCCAGCTTTGTATGCTGAATCAATGGTGCAGGGATTATACAAGGATATCACAATTAATATCCTTAAATCCTAATGTTCGATTTTCTCTGACTTGGTGGTTAGATCACCATTGTATAATTCTAGGGGCCTCTTTTGTTCATCCAACCTGGACTGTGATTAGAACAGATGTGAGTCTTTCAGGTTGGGGAGCTGTTTGGGGATCTCTGACAGCACAAGGGGTTTGGAAATCTCAAGAGGCGAGATTACCAATCAATATTTTGGAACTCCGTGCAATTCTCAGGGCTCTTCAGTTTTGGCCTCTGTTGAAGAGAGGACCGTTCATTTGTTTTCAGATAGACAATATCACAACTGTGGCATATGTCAATCATCAGGGTGGGACTCACAGTCCTCAAGCTATGAAAGAAGTATCTCGGATACTTGTTTGGGTGGAATCCAGCTCCTGTCTAATTTCTGCAGTTCATATCCCAGGTATAGACAATTGGGAAGCGGATTATCTCAGTCGTCAGACTTTACATCCGGTAGAATGGTCTCTCCACCCAGATGTGTTTTCTCAAATTGTTCAGATGTGGGGGCTTCCAGAAATAGATCTGATGGCTTCTCATCTAAACAAAAAACTTCCCAGGTACCTGTCCAGGTCCAGGGATCCTTAGGTGGAAGCAGTGGATGCGTTGACACTTCCTTGGGGTTATCAAACGGCTTATATTTTCCCGCCTCTAGTTCTTCTTCCAAGAGCGATCTCCAAAATCATCATGGAGCAATCGTTTGTGCTGCTGGTGGCTCCAGCATGCCCTCACAGGTTTTGGTATGCGGTTCTTGTTCGGATGTCCAGTTGCCAACCTTGGCCACTTCCATTAAGGCAAGACCTTCTTTCTCAAGGTCCGTTTTTCCATCAGGATCTCAAATCATTAAATTTGAAGGTATGGAAATTGAACGCTTAGTGCTCAGTCATAGAGGTTTTTCTGACTCAGTGATTAATACTATGTTGCAGGTTCGTAAATCTGTCTCTAGAAAGATTTATTATCGAGTTTGGAAGACTTACATTTCATGGTGTTCTTCTCATAAATTCTCTTGGCATTCTTTTAGAATTCCTATAATTCTACAGTTTCTTCAGGATGGTTTGGATAAAGGTTTGTCTGCAAATTCTCTGCTCTTTCTGTTTTATTCCACAGGAAAATTGCAAAACTTCCTGATATTCATTGTTTTGTACAGGCTTTGGTTCGTATCAAGCCTGTCATTAAATCAATCTCTCCTCCTTGGAGTCTTAATTTGGTTTTGAAAGCTTTACAGGCTCCTCCATTTGAGCCTATGCATTCTTTGGACATTAACCCCTTAATGACCACAGCACTTTTCCATTTTCTGTCCGTTTGGGACCAAGGCTATTTTTACATTTCTGCGGTGTTTGTGTTTAGCTGTTATTTTCCCCTTACTCATTTAATGTACCCACACATATTATATACCGTTTTTCTTGCCATTAAATGGACTTTCAAAATATACCATTATTTTCATCATATCTTATAATTTACTATAAAAAAAATTATAAAATATGAGGAAAAAATGGAAAAAAACACACTTTTTCTAACTTTGACCCCCAAAATCTGTTACACATCTACAACCACCAAAAAAAACATATGCTAAATAGTTTCTAAATTTTGTCCTGAGTTTAGAAATACCCAATGTTTACATGTTCTTTGCTTTTTTTGCAAGTTATAGGGCCATAAATACAAGTAGCACTTTGCTATTTCCAAACCACTTTTTTTCAAAATTAGCGATAGTTACATTGGGACACTGATATCTTTCAGGAATCCCTGAATATCCATTGACATGTATATATTTTTTTTTTAGAAGACATCCCAAAGTATTGATCTAGGCCCATTTTGGTATATTTCATGCCACCATTTCACCGCCAAATGCGATCAAATAAAAAAAATTGTTCACTTTTTCACAATTTTTTTCACAAACTTTAGGTTTCTCACTGAAATTATTTACAAACAACTTATGCAATTATAGCATAAATGGTTGTAAATGCTTCTCTGGGATCCCCTTTGTTCATAAATAGCAGACATATATGGCTTTGGCTTTGCTTTTTACTAATTAGAAGGCTGCTAAATGCGACTGCGCACCACACGTGTATTATGCCCAGCAGTGAAAGGGTTAATTAGGGAGCATGTAGGGAGCTTCTAGGGTTAATTTTAGCTTCAGTGTAGTGTAGTAGACAACCCCAAGTATTGATATAGGCCCATTTTGGTATATTTCATTCCACCATTTCACCGCCAAATGCAATCAAATTAATAAAAACGCTAAATTTTTCAAAATTTTAGGTTTCTCACTGAAATTATTTACAAACAGCTTGTGTAATTATGGCACAAATGGTTGTAAATGCTTCTCTGGGATCCCCTTTGTTCAGAAATAGCAGACATATATGACTTTGGGGTTGCTTTTTGGTAATTAGAAGGCCGCTAAGTGCTGCTGCGCATCACACGTGTATTATGGCTAGCAGTGAAGGGGTTAATTAGGTAGTTTGTAGGGAGCTTGCAGGGTTAATTTTAGCTCTAGTGTAGAGATCAGCCTCCCACCTGACACATCAGACCCCCTGATCCCTCCCAAACAGCTCCCTTCCCTCCCCCACACCACAATTGTCCCCGCCATCTTAAGTACTGGCAGAAAGTCTGCCAGTACTAAAATAAAAGTTAATAAAAAATAATAATAAATTTTTAGCATATTTACATATGCTACTTTGTAGGATCCCCCTTAGCCCTCAACCTCCCTGATCCCCCCCAAAACAGCTCTCTAACCCTCCCCCTCTGCCTTATTGGGGGCCATCTTGGGTACTGGCAGCTGTCTGCCAGTACCCAGTTTGCAAGAGAAAAGTTGTTTTTTTTTTATTGTTATGTTCTTTTTCTGTAGTGTAGCTTCCCCCCCACACAGACCAATCCCCCACCCCCTGACTAATGTAGTTTTATATAAATATTGACTACTTTTTAAAACTTTTAATACATAATTTTTCTGTAGTGGAGCGGTTCCCACCTGCTCCCTCCCCGTGCACGCGCCCGCCCCCACCCTCCCGTGCGCGCCTCCGATCACTCCCGCCCACGATCCCGCCCCCCTCCACATCATCAGGGCCATCGATGGCCGCCACCCGCCTCCCGAACCAGCTCCCACCCACCAACGGATTTAGCCGGTGATGTCCGGTGCAGAGAGGGCCACAGAGTGGCTCTCTCTGCACCGGATTGCTAAAAAAGGTTATTGCAGGATGCCTCGATATCGAGGCATCACTGCAATAACCGGAAAGCAACTGGAAGCGAGCAGGATCGCTTCCAGCTGCTTTCCAGACCAAGGACGTACGCCACACGTCCTCGGTCATTAACTGTATTTTTTTTGAGGACGTGTGGTGTACGTCCTTGGTCGTTAAGGAGTTAAACTACTTTCTTGGAAAGTGTTGTTCCTTTTGGCCATCTCTTCTGCTAGAAGAGTTTCTGAATTATCCGCTCTCTCTTGTGAATCTCCTTTTCTGATTTTTCATAAGGATAAGGCAGTTTTGCGGACTTCATTTAAATTCTTACCTAAGGTTGTGAATTCTAACAACATTAATAGAGAAATTGTTGTCCCTTCTTTGTGTCCTAATCCTAAGAATTCTTTGGAGAGATCTTTACATTCTTTTTATGTGGTGAGAGCTCTGAAATATTATGTTGAAGCCACTAAAGATTTCAGGAAGACTTCTAGTCTATTTGTTATCTTTTCTGGTTCCAGGGAAGGTCAGAAGTCTTCTGCCGTTTCTTTGGCATCGTGGTTAAAGCTTTTGATTCTTCAAGCTTATTTGGAGTTGGGTAAAGCCCCGCCTCAGAGAATTACAGCTCGTTCTACTAGATCAGTTTCCACTTCTTGGGCTTTTAAGAATGAAGCTTCACTTGATCAGATTTGCAAAGCAGCAACTTGGTCTTCTTTGCATACATGTACTAAATTCTACCATTTTGATGTATTTGCTTCTTCGAAAGCAGTTTTTGGTAGGAAAGTTCTTCAGGCAGCTGTTTCAGTTTGATTCTTCTGCTTATGATTTAAGTTTTTATTTTTTGAGAATAAACTTATATTTGGGTTGTGGATTTATTTTTTTCAGCGAAATGGCTGTTTTTATTTTGTCCCTCCCTCTCTAGTGACTCTTGCGTGGAAGTTCCACATCTTGGGTATTGCTATCCCATACTTCACTAGCTCATGGACTCTTGCCAATTACATGAAAGAAAACATAATTTATGTAAGAACTTACCTGATAAATTCATTTATTTCCTATTGGCAAGAGTCCATGAGGCCCACCCTTTTTTTGGTGGTTATGATTTTTTTGTATAAAGCACAATTATTTCCAAATTCCTTTGTTGATGCTTTTTACTCCTTTCTTTATCACCCCACTTCTTGGCTATTCGTTAAACTGAATTGTGGGTGTGGTGAGGGGTGTATTTATAGGAATTTTGAGGTTTGGGAAACTTTGCCCCTCCTGTTAGGATTGTTTATCCCATACATCACTATCTCATGGACTCTTGCGAATATGAAAGAAATGAATTTATCAGGTAAGTTCTTACATAAATTATGTTATTACTGGTCTCTTCGGTAACATGGAACAGATATTAGAAAAAGTCAAAAACTTTTTATAAACAAAAAGAGTCAGTGCATGTATATAAAAAGGAATAAACTGAACACAAATACACACAAAGCTGCAGCTACCTAATTCTACACTATTTTATATCTCTGTCCCAAGTGAGCTTGGCAAGTAAAGATGGTCACTTGAGCTGTTGTCTAAAGGCTTCCTATGTAAAATTACAATATTATTTTGCTGAATTCACCATTAAAGGGACAGTCTACTCCAGAATTATTATCACTTAAAATGATAGAGAATCCCTTTATTACCCATTCCCCAGTTTTACATAACCAACACTGTTATATTCATATACTTTTACCTCTGTGAGTACCTTGTATCTAAGCCTCTGCAGACTGCCGTATTCAGCGAGGTCTGTCGGACCTGATCCGCACTGTCGTATCAGGTCCGACAGACCTTGATAAATATGCCCCATGGTCTCTCCTTATGTGGGGAGAGTGTACTCGGCAGCAAACAGAGTCAGTGTACTATACAGCGACTTAGCCTTACGTTGTCTGTTTCAGTTGGGTCTCAGATTTAGATGCAATAAGTACATTATGCTTCCAACATGCTCTCTTTGTTAATTCAGCCACTCAATTATATATGTTGTTCTCTCTATATCTCATCTTGGATGTCCTCTCACTACCTCAAGCTAAATCTCTCCAAAACTGAGCTCCTTATTTTCCCCCCTTCTTCCAAAATCTCCATCCCCCATGTCTCTATAACTGTTGATAACTCCATCATTACCCCAATCTCACATGCCCGTTGTCTTGGGGTCACACTGGACTCAGATCTTTCATTCACTCCTAACATTCAGTCCTTGGCTAAAGCCTGCCACTTCCACCTTAAAAACATCGCTAAAATTAGACATTTCCTTACACAAGACACAACAAAGATTTTAATCCACTGTCTCATCCTTTCCCACCTCGACTACTGCAACTCTATCCTCTCTGGTCTCCCTAGCTGCCGCCTAGCTCCTTTACAATCCATAATAAATGCCTCTGCCAGGCTCATCTTCCTTGCATGTCGCTATTCATATGCTGCACCTCTCTGCCAATCCCTTCACTCGCTTCCTCTTGCCTCCAGGATTAAACACAAAATTCTCACTCTGACACACAAAGCCCTCAATTGCACTGCTCCCCCCTACATCTCAGACCTTGTCTCCAGATACTCTCCCTTCTGTCCCCTTCGCTCCTACTCTCCTCCTCTCTTGTTACCTCCTCACATTCCTGTCTTCAAGATTTCTCCAGATTGGCTCCCATCTTATGGAACTCTCTGCCTCGCTCCAAAAGAATCTCCCCTAGTTTTAAAAGCTTCAAGTGCTCCCTGAAGACTCTACTATTCAGGGACGCTTACAACCTACACTAACCTTCCTATCTCCACTGCTATCCCCTAAAACCCCATAGCATGTAAGCCTATGAGCCCAGCTGTTTGTAGTTCATCTTCATGAGAGCCGGCTACAACAGTGCAACTCTCGGCAGGACCCTCTTTCCCCATTTGATACCTGTAATCGTTTTGATATACCACCTATGTTCATAGCGCTGCAGAACCTTTTGGCGCTCTACAAATACCTGATAATAATAAAAATAATACCATCATAGCTCCTGTCCTCTGTCTGGAGCCAGCAACACATAACACCTGATAGCATCCTGTTTTTATTGTTATGCATCTAGAATGAGGAAAAGTCAATAGTAGCTCAAGCTCAACCTTGGATTATATATATATATATATATTTATATATAAGCATGAGAGACGTATCACTTATCTACTATATGGTTTTATATGTCTACCATCAGTAAATAGAGACTGCCAGGGGGTAGTTAGAACCCATTTTATGTGGGTGGTGTGTAGTCTGTGGCCGATATAGCATACCACAATTTTATGAAAAAAAAGACCTCAGGCACCAATACTGACAAGCAATAATCTGTGTATGGGTTTAAAGGTGGTACTAAATTCTGACACCCTCCAGGGGTTTTGCTACTGTTTTGATATGTTTTAAATGGATTACATACATACAGGCATAGAGAAGTTACGCATCCTAATGTACCAACATTGATAATTGTCTATTTGCTGGATGTAGATAGTTATGTACAACTATAAATTATGAAACTCTCCCCTTCCTCTCTTCTCCATCGCTCTCCCTACCCCGCAGTGATGTTTTTACTTATACTTGGGATCAGCTGTTTGTTTTTGTTTTTTTCTCTTTTCTGTGATGTTGATAGTGATGGCTCCCCTATCATTATGGTTGCCAATTTAGACAATTTCCAAAAGTGGCCCTTTCATTCTCTTTAACTCATATTCCCCATCCCATTCTTACTTGGTTGCCAGCAGCCCAAGAGTGGCCGCTACGTTTCAATATGGGGGCAACTGCTTAGTATTAAACTTTAACATATAAAGGGATATTTCTCATGAGCATACTATAAATATTCTATAAACAAGAAAAATTAGGTTCACTATTGGGATCCATAAGTGGTCCCCTAATGTCCATGACAGTCTTCTGTAGCTTTGTTTTTCTGACGCCAAGAGGTCCAAAAGTGGCCTGATATTTCATTTAGAAGACTTATCACTTACTTGGCAAACATGTTGTTCATCACTCAGCCCTAATCACTGCTATATAAGTATACTGTATAAAACCTGTTCAATCACTATTTGATGTACATTTGGAAACAATCTTTGGTTTTTTTTTTCATACTTTGTACTGAAATGCATTGTTTTTATTGCCACTAACTGAGCCTTTATAAAAATAATAAAAAAATAATAAAAAAAATAAGATAAATTGTATATATAAAAAGTCTGCAATATACTTTCATGATTTATTTTGCCCCCTTTTCCTGCAATTCCATTTTGAAATTGTGAGCTTTTCAGTTCCTGCTAGAAATGGAAGTGCAGAGCACAGGTATATTCCACACAGCCACTGGCCTATTTAGAACTGTCCCTAATTGGCCACAGCAGAGAAGGAAACCTAAGTTACAACATGGCAGCTCCCATTGTTTTATTAACACTAAAACTTTACACTTATTATGTAAATATTTAAACCGCTAATGAAACTTTAAAAAATACATTTACATGTTATTCGCAGACTAATCTTTTCTTTGAATGCATCATTCTATCTAGCATTTGTTTAGTGTTTAATGTCCCTTTAATACACTGACTTGAGGCACCAGGTCTCTGGATGTATGTAATAAAATTCACTTGAATGTAAAAACTATTTATGACCGGAAGTCTGTTTTTTAATAATTAACACATGGAATAGTAAAATGCTCATCTTGAAAAAACTAAATCACACACAGAAAAACAGAATTAACCCCTCACAAACTAAAATCATAAGGTCTTCATGACAGGTACATTACCAACATTTTAAAGGGACATAATACTCATATGCTAAATCACTTGAAACTGATGCAGTATAACTGTAAAAAGCTGACAGGAAAATATCACCTGAGCATCTCTATGTAAAAAAGGAAGATATTTTACCTCACAATTTCCTCAGCTCAGCAGAGTAAGTTCTGTGTAAAAAGTTATACTCAGCTGCTCCCAGCTGCAGGTAAAAAAATTAAAAAAAATGAAGAAATGAACAGCAGCCAATCAGCATCAGCAGTGCTGAGGTCATGAACTCTTACTGTGATCTCATGAGATTTGACTTAACTCTCATGAGATTTCATAGTAAGCTTCCTTTACCTGATTGGTGAAATAATATGAGAGTGCACGATGCTCATCCCTTCAGATGTCCCAGGACAGACACACTAAAATGCTGCTTAGAAATCCTTTACAATGGGAGGTGGCTACTGAGGAACTTTTGAGGTAAAATATCTTTCTTTTTTACATAGAGATGTTCAGGTGATATTTTCTAATCATTTAAAAAAAATGAAGAAATGAACAGCAGCCAATCAGCATCAGCAGTGCTGAGGTCATGAACTCTTACTGTGATCTCATGAGATTTGACTTAACTCTCATGAGATTTCATAGTAAGCTTCCTTTACCTGATTGGTGAAATAATATGAGAGTGCACGATGCTCATCCCTTCAGATGTCCCAGGACAGACACACTAAAATGCTGCTTAGAAATCCTTTACAATGGGAGGTGGCTACTGAGGAACTTTTGAGGTAAAATATCTTTCTTTTTTACATAGAGATGTTCAGGTGATATTTTCTAATCAGCTTTTTACAGCTATGCTGCATCACTTTCAAGTGTTTAAACATTTGGGTATTATGGCCCTTTAAGTAATTGAATGTGAAGACGTCTTTTTACGTTCCAACAACTTCATCTATTTAAAATTATCCTTCTCCATAATAGTATGTATGTAAATATATGTGATTTTACACCAGGTTAAATCAAATAAAGCTTGCCAGCTGGTCATTCCTTGAAAAACATATCTGAACCTTTTGTTTATAGAGCTATATTTTAGGGTCACTGGTATTTTATCATCCTCATCTCACTTGAGGGACTACTAGATACTATTTCCAAGAGTAGCTGTTAAACGGATGGAAAATACATTTGAAGACTGTTATGAACTCTGTTGCTAATCTATAGTAATTACAACATTTTCTGCAGTCTGAACTATATTACAACAGTGTTTGCTGCTATTGTTTTTCAAAGGCCAAACTCCACCAACCACTTTCCTCATTTGGAGAAGACAATCAAATTTGAGTCTGGAGGCGACAACGCTTGCCACTGCCATTGTATTTACAAAATCTCCATTGTTAAACTGCAAATTATGGAGAAATATGCAGAAAGGTCAGCCTTGTGAAGTCTGCCATGGACTCTAAATTTTCAGGTTTGGAAAACCCACAATTTTCAGACTTACAAGAAAGGGGGGCAAAATAAAAAAATAAAAATATATTGCAAAGTTGTTTTTTAATTAAGCATTTTATAATACAGTCTAAATGTTCACTGTCACCCTTTACACTGCCCTAAATATACCCCTTGGACATGAGGTTACCATATTCATACAACCAAGGCCGGCCTTTGGGCAAGGCGGACAGGCGACCGCCTCGGGCCCTGTGCTTAGGGGGGCCCCGCCACGCTGGTGCAAACTGTTTTTTTTAATGAAATAATAAAAAAAAATTGTTGCACTGACATTTTTTTAAAAAAAATTATTTTTTGCGCCCCGTAAGGTTTTTTTTGGCAATGGGCGCATTGGGCGGCAGACACACTGACAGGAGGCAGTTACTAGTAACAGCGCGGAAGGAAGTATAGTTTCCTTTTCCCGCGTAACGCGACTCGGCTCTCTCAGTCAGTGTGAGGGTGCCGCTCGTTGCTTGTTGTTGGCAGAGGCAGCTGGCAGAACACGGAGACTTACCACTGTATGGTTGGTAGGCAGCGCTAGCTCCATGGGCTGTTTGTATTGCTGGTGCATTGGTAGCCAGTGAGTCTGTAATTTATCATTTCATTTTCGGTTACAGATTGTAACAATGGGATATAATATGCAGCAGCAGAACCATAGTGTGTAATGGGTGACTTGTATTTATTTAGTAGATACAGGCATATTATGCTGTGTGTGTGTGGGAGGGTTTGTAACTTGCTGGGCTATTAGACATAATATGAGAGTTTAGTACAAGATACTATTATTTGTCATTTCATAGTCAACGTGGGACTCAAGATACTGAGCATCCTACACTGTTTAGCTGACGCTGTATATCAGACTGTGTTGCTGTATATGTAATGATAGCTACATCTATATACCTATCATGTCATATTTGTTAAGTATAAATACAATGCAGTAATTATAAGGGCTGAGTATAGTGTAAAATATACAACCTGTATGTATTAGGTAAATGGTGAATACGCTGGTTTTAGATTTTGTGTGGTTAGTTTACATTGGATGTTTACACACAGTTGATTATAATGTTTAAATGATTATGTCATAAAGACCTGTAGATAAGAGATAGACAGACAGATTGTAAACAATTAGAGTTTATCGCAGAATTCTTTTCATGGGATTGGACACTGTCTAGTGAATATTATGTAGAACTGGATCCTCTGTACCAGTGATGATGTTATGTAAATGTGATGGTTGCACGAACATGATGCAATGCTCATTGTGTATTAGATGTTGTGCCCTGTATAACAACTATTGTAATGATATCCAGCTTTAACTACGTTTTAATACGTTTCATTTATTTATGCACACGTAAAAGATATGCATTATTAGGAAACTGTTGTGACTGGTATAATCATGTATTTGTATATACATTGCTCAAAAAAATAAAGGGAACACTAAAAAAATACATCCTAGATCTGAATGAATTAAAATTTCTAATGAAATACTTTGTTCTTTACATAGTTGAATGTGCTGACAACAAAATCACACAAAAACTAAAAAAAATGGAAATCAAATTTTTCAACCCATGGAGGTCTGGATTTGGAGTCACATTAAAGTGGAAAAACACATTACAGGCTGATCCAACTTTGATGTAATGTCCTTAAAACAAGTCAAAATGAGGCTCAGTAGTGTATGTGGCCTCCACGTGCCTGTATGACCTCCCTACAACGCCTGTGCATGCTCCTGATGATGTGGCGGATGGTCTCCCCCAGACCTGGACTAAAGCATCTGCCAACTCCTGGACAGTTTGTGGTGCAACATGAAGTTGGTGGATGGAGCGAGACATGATGTCCCAAATGTCCTCAATTGAATCCAGGTCTGGTTAACGGGCAGGCCAGTCCATAGCATCAATGCCTTCGTCTTGCAGGAACTGCTGACACACTCCAGCCACATGAAGTCTAGCATTGTCTTGCATTAGGAGGAACCCAGGGCCAACCGCACCAGCATATGGTCTCACAAGGGGTTTGAGGATCTCATCTCGGTACCGAATGGCAGTCAGGCTAACTCTGGCGAGCACATGGAGGACTGTTCGGCCCCCCAAAGAAATGCCACCCCACACCATTACTGACCCACTGCCAAACCAGTCATGCTGGAGGATGTTGCAGGCAGCAGAACGTTCTCCACGGCGTCTCCAAACTCTGTCATGTCTGTCACATGTGCTCAGTGTGAACCTGCTAAACGTCCTGCACAGTGTTGGGCTGTAAGCACAACCCCCACCTGTGGATGTCGGGCCCTCATACCACCCTCATGGAGTCTGTTTCTGACCGTTTGAGCAAACACATGCACATTTGTGGCCTGCTGGAGGTCATTTTGCAGGGCTCTGGCAGTGCTCCTCCTGTTCCTCCTTGCACAAAGGCGGAGGTAGCGGTCCTGCTGCTGGGTTGTTGCCACCCTACGTCTCCTGATGTACTGGCCTGTCTCCTGGTAGCGCCTCCATGCTCTGGACACTACGCTGACAGACACAGCAAACCTTCTTGCCACAGCTCACATTGATGTGCCATTCTGGATGAGCTGCACTACCTGAGCCACTTGTGTGGGTTGTAGACTCTGTCTCATGCTACCAATAGAGTGAAAGCACCGCCAGCATTCAAAAGTGACCAAAACATCAGCCAGAAAGCATAGGAACTGAGAAGTGGTCACCACCTGCCGAACCACTCCTTTATTGGGGATGTCTTGCTAATTGCCTATAATTTCCACCTGTTGTCTATCCCATTTGCACAACAGCATGTGAAATTGATTGTCACTCAGTGTTGCTTCCTAAGAGGACAGTTTGATTACACAGAAGTGTGATTGACTTGGAGTTACATTGTGTTTTTTAAGTGTTCCCTTTATTTTTTTGAGCAGTGTATATTAGGGAATTCGAGACTTGAACATGTTTTTCCAGTTTGCTGAAAGCTATGAAGATAACCACATTTGCGAATGATTACCGAATTTACACACAGCTCACATATATATATATATATATATATATATATATATATATGTGCTGCAGAGTCACTCTGTCATTCTGGACCGGAGGGCCTGGCCACAAAGTTTACCTGGAGAATTGGTGGAGAGACCCTGTACAGAATTATTTAATGGGATTAGATACAACACTACCAGTAAGTAAAAAGTTTATAGATCAATTATTTACATAAGTAATATTTTCTTAAAATACAGTAAAAAAAAATTGCTATGTTTAACCCCTTGGGTATACCGTACCAGATGCCTATGCAATTCCTGGCAGTTAAAAGATTTCATATCTATCTGATGTTCTCACTGAGAATGAGATAACTGATTTTGAGTAAATTGTATCGGTAATGCTAACTCACATTTTTCACTACCTATGACTGTGTCACTGCATAAAATAGTTAATAGTACAAGACATAATGAAGTTGATTTTTATGCACTTTTGCAGAATTCCTTGTTTTATAGAACACACTGACTGTTAAACTGGATGTGGTTATATTAGAAACTGCATATTACAGCACAGATAATGTCACTTAGTTTCCTGCTGCACTGTTAAGCAGGGCTCCTAAAAATGTAGTTTTCTTTCTTTTTTGGGGATATATATATATATATACATAAAAATATTCTGTATATATTCCCTTTCTCCTTAACATGTATGTTTGGCTGTACAATAATCTAGCTGGCTATTCATTTTCATATTCATGTGTCAATCCCTAGTTTAACCCTTTCCTTGTAAGAGAATCTGAAATCCATCCATCCATGTATGAGTTACTAAGATGAATATTATAGTAACTCATGGACTATTATTATGTACTGTATTTGTATTTCTGAGATGTGATACCAAATAGAGCTGATGCAGGTGCCTGTACAACAGAATAGTTTCCTACATAATGAGTCTTTGATGATCATAATTAGTGATATTTCTAACACTGAATTCATTTGGGAAAGCTGTGCTTGTCTGGAAGGGAAACTGCTGAGAGAGTTTTAACAGCTTCAAGGCTTAATGATCCTAATTTAATAAACAGCCCGATGATGTGCCAGTTTTGTTCTAAACACAATATACATTTTCATTACCTGCATGGAGGATATCATGTACATGATGTGGGAGAAAAGTAAATTTATGCTTACCTGATAAATTAATTTCTTTTACGATATGACAAGTCCACGGATTTCATCCTTACTTGTGGGATATTAACATCCTGCTAACAGGAAGTGGCAAAGAGCACCACAGCAGAGCTGTATATATAGCCCCTCCCTTCCCCTCCACCCGCAGTCATTCGGCCGAAGGTATAGGAAGAGAAAAGGAAAGGCTAAAAGGTGCAGAGGTGACTGAAGTTTACAAAAAATATAAAGAAAAACTGTCTTAAAAAGAACAGGGTGGGCCATGGACTCGTCATATCGTAAAAGAAATTAATTTATCAGGTAAGCATAAATTTACTTTTCTTTTACAAAGATATGACAAGTCCACGGATTTCATCCTTACTTGTGGGAAACCAATACTAAAGCAAAAGGACACGGATGAAAGGGAGGGACAAGACAGGAACCTAAACAGAAGGCACCACTGCTCGAAGAACCTTTCTCCCAAAAATAGCCTCAGAAGAAACAAAAGTATCAAATTTGTAAAATTTGGAAAAAGTGTGAAGGGACGACCAAGTCGCAGCCTTACAAATGTGTTCAACAGGCCCATGTGGAAGCCACAGCCCTAGTAGAATGAGCCGTAATTCTTTCAGGAGGCTGCTGTCCAGCAGTCTCATATGCCAGGCGGATGATACTTCTCAGCCAAAAAGAAAGAGGTAGCCGTAGCTTTCTGACCCCTACGCTTTCCAGAATAAACAAAGAATAATGAAGATGATTGACGTAAATCCTTAGTTGCCTGTAAGTAAAACTTTAAGGCACAGACCACATCCAAATTATGTAACATACGCTCCTTCTTAGAAGAAGGGTTAGGACACAAGAAAGGAACAACAATTTCCTGATTAATATTCTTATTTGAAACAACCTTAGGAAGGAATCCAGGTTTGGTACATAACACCACCTTATCAGAATGAAAAATGAGATAAGGAGAATCAGACTGTAGCGCTGAAAGCTCAGAAACTCTTCGAGCAAAAGAAATAGCAACAAAAAACAGAACTTTCCAAGATAACAATTTGATATCCATGGAATGCATGGGTTCAAACGGAACCCCTTGAAGAACTCGAAGAACTAAATTCAAACTCCAGGGAGGAGTAATGGGTCTAAATACAGGCTTAATTCTAGATAGAGCCTGACAAAAAGACTGAACATCTGGCACATTTGCTAAACGTTTGTGAAACAGAATTGACCAAGCTGAAATTTGTCCCTTTAAGTAACTTGCTGATAACCCTTTCTCCAATCCTTCTTGGAGAAAAGACAGAATCCTAGGAATCCTAACTTTACTCCATGAGTAACCCTTGGATTCACACCAATAAAGATATTTACTTCATATATTATGATAGATTTTTCTAGTGACAGGCTTTCTAGCCTGTATCAAAGTATTGATGACCGAATCAGAGAATCCTCGCTTCGATAAAATCAAGCGTTCAATCTCCACGCAGTCAGCTGCAGAGAAATTAGATTTGGATGTTGGAAAGGACCTTGAATGAGGAGGTCATGTCTCAATGGAAGTTTCCACGGTGGCAGAGAGGACATGTCCACTAGATCCACAAACCAAGTCCTGCGTGGCCACGCAGGCACTATCAGGATCACTGAAGCTCTCTCCTGTTTGATTCGAGCAATCACGCGTGGGAGGAGAGGAAACGGTGGAAACACATAAGCTAGGCTGAACAACCAAGGCACTGCAAAGGCATCTATCAGTTCAGCCTGAGGATCCCTTGACCGGGATCCGTACCTTGGAAGCTTGGCATTCTGTCGAGATGCCATCAGATCCAATTCCGGTCTGCCCCATCTGAGAATCAATGAGGCAAATACCTCCGGGTGAAGTTCCCACTCCCCCGGATGAAAAGTCTGTCGACTTAGAAAATCCACTTCCCAGTTCTCTACTCCTGGGATGTAGATCGCTGACAGATGACAAGAGTGGGCCTCCGCCCAACGGATTATCTTGGATACTTCTATCATCGCTAATGATTGATATATGCCACAGTCGTTATGTTGTCCGACTGGAATCGATGATGAATTTGGCCGAAGCCAACTGAGGCCACGCCTGAAGCGCATTGAATATTGCTCTCAGTTCCAGAATATTGATTGGAAGTAGAGACTCCACCTGAGTCCAAACACCCTGAGCCTTCAGGGAGTTCCAAACTGCACCCCAGCCCAGAAGGCTGGCATCCGTTGTCACTATCACCCACGAGGGTCTGCGGAAACAAGTCCCCTGGGACAGATGATCCGGTGACAACCACCAAAGAAGAGAGTTTCTGGTCTCTTGATCCAGATTTATCTGAGGAGATAAATCTGCATAATCCCCATTCCACTGTCCAAGCATGCACAGTTGCAGTGGTCTGAGATGAAAGCGAGCAAATGGAACGATGTCCATTGCCGCTACCATTAATCCAATTACCTCCATACACTGAGCCACTGATGGCCTAGTAATGGACTGAAGTGCTCGGCAAGTATTTAGAATCTTTGATTTTCTGACATCTGTCAGAAATATTTTCATTGCTACCGAGTCTATCAGCGTTCCCAAGAAAGGAACCCTTGTCTGTGGAACAAGTGAACTCTTCTCTATGTTCACCTTCCAACCGTGAGTTCTCAGGAAAGACAACACTATGTCCGTGTGAGATTTTGTCAGTTGATAAGTTGACACCTGAATTAGAATATCGTCCAGATAAGGCGCCACTGCTATGCCTCGCGGTCTGAGAACTGCCAAAAGAGACCCTAGAACCTTTGTGAAGATTCTGGGTGCTGTGGCCAACCCGAAGGGAAGAGCCACAAACTGATAATGTTTGTCCAGGAAGGCAAACCTTAGAAACTGATGATGATCCTTGTGGATTGGAATATGAAGGTAAGCATCCTTCAAGTCCACGGTAGTCATATATTGACCCTCCTGGATCATTGGTAAAATTGTTTGTATAGTCTCCATCTTGAACAATGGGACTCTGAGAAATTTGTTTAGACACTTGAGGTCTAAGATGGGTCTGAAAGTGCCCTCTTTTTTGGGAACCACAAATATATTTAAGTAAAACCCCTGTCCTTGTTCTGATTTTGGAACTGGACAAATTACTCCCATGGTAACAAGGTCTTTTACACAGCGTAAGAATGCCTCTCTTTTCATCTGGTCTGCAGATAATCTTGAAAGATGAAACCTTCCTCTTGGGAGAAAATCCTTGAAATCCAACTGATAACCGTGGGTCACTATTTCTAGTGCCCAGTGGTCCTGAACATCTCTTGCCCAAGCCTGGACAAAGAAAGAAAGTCTGCCCCCTACTAGATCCTGTCCCGGATCGGGGGCCACCCCTTCATGCTGTCTTAGTAGCAGCAGCGGGCTTCTTAGATTGTTTACCTTTATTCCAATTTTGGTCGGGTCTCCAGACTGACTTAGATTGGGTAAAATTCCCTTCCTGCTTTGTGGAGGAAGAGGAAGTAGAAGGTCCTCCCTTAAAATTCCGAAAGGAACAAAAATTATTCTGTTTACCCCTCATCTTAACAGACTTATCCTGAGGTAGGGCATGGCCTTTACCTCCTGTAATGTCAGAAATGATTTCCTTCAATTCAGGCCCGAAAAGGGTCTTACCTTTAAAGGAAATAGCTAAAAGCTTATGTTTTGATGACACATCAGCAGACCAAGATTTGAGCCACAACGCTCTACGCGCTAAAATAGCAAATCCTGCATTTTTCACGCGAATTTAGATATTTGAAAAGCGGCATCAGAAATAAAAGAATTAGCTAACTTGAGAGCCTTAATTCTATCCAAAATGTCATCTAACGGAGTCTCAACCTTCAGGGACTCTTCCAAAGCTTTAAACCAAAAAGCTGCTGCAGTAGTTACTGGAACAATGCAAGCAGTAGGTTGTAAAAGAAAACCTTGATTAATAAACAATTTGTTTAGGAGACCCTCTAATTTTTTATCCATAGGGTCTTTGAAAGCACAACTGTCCTCAATGGGCATAGTTGTACGCTTAGCCAGGGTAGACATAGCTCCCTCCACCTTAGGGACCATTTGCCACAAGTCCCGAATGGTGTCAGATATGGGAAACATTTTCTTAAAAGTAGGAGGGGGAGAAAATGGTATACCTGGTCTATCCCATTCCTTCTTAATAATTTCCGAAATTCTTTTAGGAACCGGAAAAACATCAGTATAAGTAAGCACTTCTAAATATTTGTCCATCTTACACAATTTCTCTGGTGGTATCATAATAGGATCACAATCATCCAGAGTCGCTAAAACCTCCCGAAGCAATAGACGGAGGTCTTCAAGTTTAAATTTAAAGGACATAACGTCCGAATCTGTCTGAGGTAACACATTCCCCGAGTCTAAAATTTCTCCCTCAGACAGCAATTCCCTGACCCCCAACTCAGAACACTGTGAGGGTACATCGGAAATAGCTAATAAAGTATCAGAGGATTCAGTATTTACATTAATACCTGACCTGCGTTTACCCTGCAACACTGGTAATTTAGATAATACCTCTGTAAAGGTAGTTGACATAACTGCAGCCATCTCCTGCAGAGTAAAAGAATTAGACGCACTAGAGGTACTTGGCGTCGCTTGTGTGGGCGTTAAAGGTTGTGACATTTGGGGAGAATTGGATGGTATAACCTGATTCTCTTCAGATTGAGAATCATCCTTAAGCACACTATCTTGACCTAAAATATGGTCTTTACAATGTAAGGCCCTTTCAGTACAAGAGGTACACAATGTAAGAGGTGGTTCCACAATAGCTTCTAAACACATGGAACAATGAGAATCCTCAATGTCAGACATGTTGAACAGACTAATAATAGCCACAAAAGTCGTTTAAACACTTTATTTATTGTTTTAAATAAAACTTTGAAAAACGTGTACTGCGCCTTTAAGAAAGAAAAAGTGAACAATTTTTCCAAAACTCCTTAAATAACGTTAATTTGCTACCAAAATTCACTAAAACTAATTGGTATATCCAAAAATTATTGCACCCTATAAGAAAGGTGAAAAACATAATTTATGCTTACCTGATAAATTTATTTCTCTTGTAGTGTATCCAGTCCACGGATCATCCATTACTTGTGGGATATTCTCCTTCCCAACAGGAAGTTGCAAGAGGATCACCCACAGCAGAGCTGCTATATAGCTCCTCCCCTCACTGCCACATCCAGTCATTCGACCGAAACAAGACGAGAAAGGAGAAACCATAGGGTGCAGTGGTGACTGTAGTTTAATTAAAATTTAGACCTGCCTTAAAAGGACAGGGCGGGCCGTGGACTGGATACACTACAAGAGAAATAAATTTATCAGGTAAGCATAAATTATGTTTTCTCTTGTTAAGTGTATCCAGTCCACGGATCATCCATTACTTGTGGGATACCAATACCAAAGCTAAAGTACACGGATGATGGGAGGGACAAGGCAGCAACTTAAACGGAAGGAACCACTGCCTGTAGAACCTTTCTCCCAAAAACAGCCTCCGAAGAAGCAAGTGTGTCAAATTTGTAAAATTTTGAAAAGGTGTGAAGCGAAGACCAAGTCGCAGCCTGGCAAATCTGTTCAACAGAGGCCTCATTTTTAAAGGCCCAGGTGGAAGCCACAGCTCTAGTAGAATGAGCTGTAAGCCTTTCAGGGGGCTGCTGTCCAGCAGTCTCATAGGCTAAGCATATTATGCTCCGAAGCCAAAAAGAGAGAGAGGTTGCCGAAGCTTTTTGACCTCTCCTCTGTCCAGAGTAAACGACAAACAGGGCAGATGTTTGACGAAAATCTTTAGTAGCCTGTAAGTAAAACTTCAAGGCACGGACTACGTCCAGATTATGCAAAAGACGTTCCTTCTTTGAAGAAGGATTAGGACACAATGATGGAACAACAATCTCTTGATTGATATTCCTGTTAGAAACCACCTTAGGTAAAAACCCAGGTTTGGTACGCAGAACTACCTTGTCTGAATGAAAAATCAGATAAGGAGAATCACAATGTAAGGCAGATAACTCAGAGACTCTTCGAGCCGAGGAAATAGCCATCAAAAACAGAACTTTCCAAGATAAAAGTTTAATATCAATGAAATGAAGGGGTTCAAACGGAACTCCCTGAAGAACTTTAAGAACCAAGTTTAAGCTCCACGGGGGAGCAACAGTTTTAAACACGGGCTTAATCCTAACCAAAGCCTGACAAAATGCCTGGACGTCTGGAACTTCTGCCAGACGCTTGTGCAAAAGAATAGACAGAGCAGAGATCTGTCCTTTTAAAGAACTAGCTGATAAGCCTTTGTCCAAACCCTCTTGGAGAAAGGACAATATCCTAGGAATCCTAACCTTACTCCATGAGTAACTCTTGGATTCACACCAATAAAGATATTTACGCCATATCTTATGGTAGATTTTCCTGGTGACAGGCTTCCGAGCCTGTATTAAGGTATCAATGACTGACTCGGAGAAGCCACGCCTTGATAGAATCAAGCGTTCAATCTCCATGCAGTTAGTCTCAGAGAAAGTAGATTTGGATGATTGAAAGGACCTTGTATTAGAAGGTCCTGCCTCAGAGGCAGAGTCCATGGTGGAAGAGATGACATGTCCACTAGGTCTGCATACCAGGTCCTGCGTGGCCACGCAGGCACTATCAGAATCACCGATGCTCTCTCCTGTTTGATTTTGGCAATCAGTCGAGGGAGCAGAGGAAACGGTGGAAACACATAGGCCAGGTTGAAGAACCAAGGAGCTGCTAGAGCATCTATCAGCGTTGCTCCCGGGTCCCTGGACCTGGATCCGTAACAAGGAAGCTTGGCGTTCTGGCGAGACGCCATGAGATCCAGTTCTGGTTTGCCCCAACAATGGACCAGTTGAGCAAACACCTCCGGATGGAGTTCCCACTCCCCCGGATGAAAAGTCTGACGACTTAGAAAATCCGCCTCCCAGTTCTCTACGCCTGGGATGTGGATCGCTGACAGGTGGCAAGAGAGAGACTCTGCCCAGCGAATTATCTTTGAGACTTCTAACATCGCTAGGGAACTCCTGGTTCCCCCTTGATGGTTGATGTAAGCCACAGTCGTGATGTTGTCCGACTGAAATCTGATGAACCTCAGTGTTGCTAACTGAGGCCAAGCTAGAAGAGCATTGAATATTGCTCTTAACTCCAGAATATTTATTGGGAGGAGTTTCTCCTCCTGAGTCCACGATCCCTGAGCCTTCAGGGAGTTCCAGACTGCGCCCAACCTAGAAGGCTGGCATCTGTTGTTACAATCGTCCAATCTGGCCTGCGAAAGGTCATACCCTTGGACAGATGGACCCGAGAAAGCCACCAGAGAAGAGAATCTCTGGTCTCTTGATCCAGATTTAGTAGAGGGGACAAATCTGAGTAATCCCCATTCCACTGACTTAGCATGCATAATTGCAGCGGTCTGAGATGCAGGCGCGCAAATGGCACTATGTCCATTGCCGCTACCATTAAGCCGATTACTTCCATGCACTGAGCCACTGACGGGCGTGGAATGGAATGAAGGACACGGCAAGCATTTAGAAGTTTTGATAACCTGGACTCCGTCAGGTAAATTTTCATCTCTACAGAATCTATAAGAGTCCCTAGGAAGGAGACTCTTGTGAGTGGTGATAGAGAACTCTTTTCCACGTTCACTTTCCACCCATGCGACCTCAGAAATGCCAGAACTATCTCTGTATGAGACTTGGCAATTTGAAAGCTTGACGCCTGTATCAGGATGACGTCTAGATACGGAGCCACCGCTATGCCTCACGGTCTTAGAACCACCAGAAGTGAGCCCAGAACCTTTGTAAAAATTCTCGGGGCAGTGGCCAACCCGAAGGGAAGATCTACAAATTGGTAATGCCTGTCTAGAAAGGCAAACCTTAGGAACCGATGATGATCTTTGTGAATCGGTATGTGAAGGTAGGCATCCTTTAAGTCCACTGTGGTCATGTACTGACCCTCTTGGATCATGGGTAGGATGGTCCAAATAGTTTCCATTTTGAATGATGGAACTCTGAGGAATTTGTTTAAGATCTTTAGATCCAAGATTGGTCTGAAGGTTCCCTCTTTCTTGGGAACCACAAACAGATTTGAATAAAATCCCTGTCCTTGTTCCGTCCGCGGAACTGGATGGATCACTCCCATTACTAGGAGGTCTTGCACACAGCTTAGGAATGCCTCTTTCTTTATCTGGTTTGATGATAACCTTGAAAGATGAAATCTCCCTTGTGGAGGAGAAGCTTTGAAGTCCAGAAGATATCCCTGAGATATGATCTCCAACGCCCAGGGATCCTGAACATCTCTTGCCCACGCCTGGGCGAAGAGAGAAAGTCTGCCCCCCACTAGATCCGTTTCCGGATAGGGGGCCGTTCCTTCATGCTGTCTTGGGGGCAGCAGCAGGCTTCCTAGCCTGCTTGCCCTTGTTCCAGGACTGGTTAGGTTTCCAGGCCTGTCTGGAATGAGCAACAGTTCCCTCTTGTTTTGAAGCGGAGGAAGTTGATGCTGCTCCTGCCTTGAAATTTCGAAAGGCACGAAAATTAGACTGTTTGGCCTTTGATTTGGCCCTGTCCTGAGGAAGGGTATGACCCTTGCCTCCAGTAATGTCAGCAATAATTTCCTTCAAGCCAGACCCGAATAAGGTCTGCCCCTTGAAAGGAATGTTGAGTAATTTAGACTTCGAAGTCACGTCAGCTGACCAGGATTTAAGCCATAGCGCCCTACGCGCCTGGATGGCGAATCTGGAATTCTTAGCCGTTAGTTTAGTCAAATGAACAATGGCATCAGAAACAAATGAGTTAGCTAGCTTAAGCTTGTCAATAATTTCATTCAATGGAGCTGTCTGGATGGCCTCTTCCAGGGCCTCAAACCAGAATGCCGCCGCAGCAGTGACAGGCGCAATGCATGCAAGGGGCTGTAAAATAAAACCTTGTTGAATAAACATTTTCTTAAGGTAACCCTCCAATTTTTTATCCATTGGATCTGAAAAAGCACAACTGTCCTCAACCAGGATAGTGGTACGCTTTGCTAAAGTAGAAACTGCTCCCTCCACCTTAGGGACCGTCTGCCATAAGTCCCATGTAGTGGCGTCTATTGGAAACATTTTTCTAAATATAGGAGGTGGGGAAAAGGGCACACCGGGTCTATCCCACTCCTTGCTAATAATTTCTGTAAGCCTTTTAGGCATAGGAAAAACGTCAGTACACACCGGCACCGCATAGTATCTATCCAGCCTACACAATTTCTCTGGAATTGCAACTGTGTTACAGTCATTCAGAGCAGCTAATACCTCCACAAGCAATACACGGAGGTTCTCAAGCTTAAATTTAAAATTAGAAATCTCTGAATCAGGTTTCCCCGAGTCAGAGATGTCACCCACAGACTGAAGCTCTCCGTCCTCATGTTCTGCATACTGTGACGCAGTATCAGACATGGCTCTAACAGCATTTGCACGCTCTGTATCTCTCCTAACCCCAGAGCTATCGCGCTTGCCTCTTAATTCAGGCAATCTAGATAATACCTCTGACAGGGTATTATTCATGATTGCAGCCATGTCCTGCAAGGTAATCGCTATGGGCGTCCCTGATGTAATTGGCGCCATATTAGCGAGCGTCCCCTGAGCGGGAGGCGAAGGGTCTGACACGTGGGGAGAGTTAGTCTGCATAACTTCCCCCTCGACAGAACCCTCTGGTGATAATTCTTTTATAGATAAAGACTGATCTTTACTGTTTAAGGTGAAATCAATACATTTAGTACACATTCTCCTATGGGGCTCCACCATGGCTTTCAACATAATGAACAAGTAGGTTCCTCTGTGTCAGACATGTTTAAACAGACTAGCAATGAGACTAGCAAGCTTGGAAAACACTTTAAAACAAGTTTACAAGCAATATAAAAAAACGTTACTGCGCCTTTAAGAAACACAAATTTCCCCAAATTTTGAAATAACAGTGAAAAAATGCAGTTACACTAACAAAATTTTTACAGTGTATGTAATAAGTTAGCAGAGCGTTGCACCCACTTGCAAATGGATGATTAACCCCTTAATACCAAAAACGGAACAACAAATGACAAAAACGTTTTTTAAACAGTCACAACAACTGCCACAGCTCTACTGTGGCTTTTTACCTCCCTCAATACGACTTTTGAAGCCTTTTGAGCCCTTCAGAGAAGTCCTGGATCATGCAGGAAGAAGCTGGATGTCTGTGTCTGTAATTTTTGCTCTGCAAAAAAACGCCAAAATAGGCCCCTCCCACTCAGATTACAACAGTGGGAAGCCTCAGGAAACTGTTTCTAGTCAAAATTCAAGCCAGCCATGTGGAAAAAACTAGGCCCCAATAAGTTTTATCACCAAACATATGTAAAAAACGATTAAACATGCCAGCAAACGTTTTAAAATACACTTTTATAAGAGTATGTATCTCTATTAATAAGCCTGATACCAGTCGCTATCACTGCATTTAAGGCTTTACTTACATTACTTCGGTATCAGCAGCATTTTCTAGCAAATTCCATCCCTAGAAAAATATTTTAACTGCACATACCTTATTGCAGGAAAACCTGCACGCTATTCCCCCTCTGAAGTTACCTCACTCCTCAGAATATGTGAGAACAGCAAAGGATCTAAGTTACTTCTGCTAAGATCATAGAAAACGCAGGCAGATTCTTCTTCTAAATACTGCCTGAGATAAACAGTACACTCCGGTACCATTTAAAAATAACAAACTTTTGATTGAAGAAATAAACTAAGTATAAAACACCACAGTCCTCTTACGACCTCCATCTTAGTTGAGATTTGCAAGAGAATGACTGGATATGGCAGTGAGGGGAGGAGCTATATAGCAGCTCTGCTGTGGGTGATCCTCTTGCAACTTCCTGTTGGGAAGGAGAATATCCCACAAGTAATGGATGATCCGTGGACTGGATACACTTAACAAGAGAAAATAAGGCTCTAAAGGTGTAAACTCTAAATATATCAGTTTACACAAAAACACCCTCTGCACCTCGCCACAGCACTGCTGTGGCGCCTACCTGCCCCCAGGGTACTTCGGAATGAATAGCCAACACTCCAAGCCACAGACTACTGTCCAGGAGCAACCGGAGTTACTGCTTGCTGCTCCTCTGTCAGAAGGAAGTGCGCATCTGAGCGCACGAAGACAAGCCCCGCCCCTTATGGCCGAAGTTGGAGAAGGCCCAAATACAACCGCATGGGAAGCGGTTTATCATACAGCTAAGTGGAACACAAAACACACCCCAAACACATCCCAGCAAGTCATGCTGGACATATAATAAAAAATAACTCAATCGTTTTAACAGCTTATTGATTAAAAGTCATTATGCATCTCCCAGAGTGTCATATCATGCCCTTATGTCAGAAATAAAAAAAAAAATAACAAGGGACTCCAGTAACACCCTTCTGTGAAACAGGTTTACTGCTTACCTCATTCCTATATAGGGAAATAAATGCCAGCCAGTTCTGATATATCAAGTCTCTTCAGAAATAAAAGGCTGCACATACCTTAATGCTGCTTGTAGCATGAAACCGGTCTCCACACTGAAGATGTCTCATGTGTTACCTTCAGAAGTCTTGTGGGAACCAGCGTGGATCTTAGTTACAACTGCTAAGATCATCAACCTCAGGGCAGAAATCTTCTTCCATAACCCCCTGAGGAAAATAGTACTCACCGGTACCATTTAAAATAAAAAACTTCTTGATTGAAGAAAATAAAACTAGCACCTCACTTTACCTCTTCCTAGTATAACACAGGCAAAGAGAATGACTGAGGGTGGAGGGGAAGGGAGGGGCTATATGTGTGGTGCTCTTTGCCACTTCCTGTTATCAGGAGGTTAATATCCCACAAGTAAGGATGAAATACGTGGACTCGTCATATCTTTGTAAAAGAAAATAAATATAAGGAAGTGAGAAGATTTGGCCCCACACACACACACAGTGTGAGGGCTGTCTGAGTGTGTGTGTGGGGGGGCTGCCTGAGTGTGTGTGGGGGGGGGGGGGGCTGCCTGAGTGTGTGTGTGTGGGGGGCTGCCTGAGTGTGTGTGTGTGTGTGGGGGGGCTGTCTGAGTGAGTGTGTGTGTGGGCGCTGTCTGAGTGTGTGTGAGGGCTGTCTGAGTGTGTGTGTGGGGGGCTGTCTGAGTGTGCGTGTGTGGGGGCTGAGTGTGTGTGTGTGGGGGGGCTGTCAGTGTGTGTGGGGGCTGTCTGAGTGTGTGTGTGTGGGGGGGCTGTCTGAATGTGTGTGTGTGGGGGCTGAGTGTGTGTGTGTGGGGGGGGCTATGGGGGCTGTGTGTGTGGGGGGGATGTATGTGTATATAAGTATCTCTGTGTGTGTATTATATCTGTGCACTGTGTTTGTGTGGTATAGTGCATTGCCCCATTTCTTTTAAGTATTTTTTTTGTTCTGGGTAGAGGCCCCACGCTGTCATTCTGCCTAGGGACCTGCACTTGCTGAGGCGGCCCTGGCATCTCTGTAATGTTCTTGTTATCATAAGAAAACACATAAAAATAAGGCCCAGTTCAACTCAACTGTTCCTAATTGTCAGCATAATTCTTCATTATATACATAAACCGTTGTTCCAATATTACAAATGGTATATTGCAATATATACAATGTTATAGTTCTCCACTTTAGTGGATTTATGTGTTGTTGTTTTTTTAATTTAAAATGTTGTGCATTACCTTAAATGATTTTTCTCCCATTTTTTTTTGTAAAAACGGCGAGGGCGGGTTTGGGGGCGGGGTTTGGGGTGGAGTTGGGGACGGGGTTTGGTGGAGATTGGGCGGGGTTGGGGGCAGGGCTAAATGGCCCCATTTTGTCATCCTGCCTTGGGCCCCGCAATGGCTAGGGCCGGCCCTGCATACAACAGCCGTTTGCCATAAAATGACACACAATGTATTATGCACCACTTGAAAAAAATTTAAATATGAAAATAAAGTAGAAACTAGGTTATCAGAGGTTCATAAATATTTATTTTTACATATCGTATACACAATAAGGCTACATGATTATTATGTAGATTGGTCAGGTATGCAGCTTCCTCTAGTTTTGATTGTGATGATTGCAAAAGTAATTTGATGAAAAATATCACTTCTCAAGTGGTGCATAGTTCAACAGCTTTTCAATGAGATCCACATGTGATAGCAGCATTCGACGGCAACAGTAACGTTTCAGACCCAGTGCATCAAGGGCATCCCTTAAAAAAAAGGAGAACAATGCTGGTTAGGGAGTTGCACACTACACTTAGCAGCAACATGATGGTCTCTCTCTCCTCTCTCTGTCTCTTTTTTCTCTCTCTCTCTCTCTCAATCCTGAAGACAGACTGACCTTGGGCAATCTAAAATGTACAGGAGGACTTTACCAGTGAGGGAGAAAAATAAACAAGACCAGTGCACCTACAGGAACAGTTAAAATAATGTAATATAAAATGTTTATATGTAGTTAAAAAAATATAACTTTTATAATTTTTTATATATAAATTTAAATCTAAACAGTTTTTTCCATTTTAACTGATAGAGCACATGTCTGGTTTCACAATCACCATATCTGTCTAACTGGCATCTTTAGAGGTCAGGGTGGATAAAAATTGATGAATTAACCCCTTAAGGACAAGGCCCTTTTTCAATTTCTTTCCCTTAAGGACCAGGGCTATTTTTACATTTCTGCGGTGTTTGTGTTTAGCTGTAATTTTCCTCTTACTCATTTACTGTACCCATACATATTATATACCGTTTTTCTCGCCATTAAATGGACTTTCTAGAGATACTAGTATTTTCATCATATCTTATAATTTACTATAACATTTTTTATAAAATATGAGGGAAAAAATGGAAAAAAACACACTTTTTCTAACTTTGACCCCCAAAATCTGTTACAAATCTACAACCACCAAAAACACCCATGCTAAATAGTTTCTAAATTTTGTCCTGAGTTTAGAAATACCCAATGTTTACATGTTCTTTGCTTTTTTTGCAAGTTATAGGGTAATAAATACAAGTAGCACTTTGCTATTTCCAAACCACTTTTTTTCAAAATTAGCGCTAGTTACATTGGGACACTGATATCTTTCAGGAATCACTGAATATCCCTTGACATGTATATATATATATATATATATATATATATATATATATATATATATATATATATATATATATATATATATATATATATATATATATATTTTTAGCAGACATCCCAACGTATTGATCTAGGCCCATTTTGGTATATTTCATGCCACCATTTCACCGCCAAATGAGATCAAATAAAAAAAATTGTTCACTTTTTCACAAATTTTTTCACAAACTTTAGGTTTCTCACTGAAATTATTTACAAACAGCTTGTGCAATTATGGCACAAATGGTTGTAAATGCTTCTCTGGGATCCCCTTTGTTCAGAAATAGACATATATGGCTTTGGCGTTGGTTTTTGGTAATTAGAAGGCCGCTAAATGCAGCTGCGCACCACACGTGTATTATGCCCAGCAGTGAAGGGGTTAATTAGGGAGCTTGCAGGGTTAATTTTAGCTTTAATGTAGAGATCAGCCTCCCACCTGACATATCACACCCCCTGATCCCTCCCAAACAGCTCTCTTCCCTCCCCCACCCCACAATTGTCCCCGCCATCTTAAGTACTGGCAGACTGCCATTTTAAGTACTGGAAGAAAGTCTGCCAGTACTAAAATAAAAGGTATTTAAAAAAAAATATGCTGATGTTTAGGATCCCCCCTAAGCCCCCAACCTCCCTGATCCCCCCCAAACAGCTCTCTAACCCTCCCCCTCTACCTTATTGGTAGCCATCTTGGATACTGGCAGCTGTCTGCCAGTACCCAGTTTACTAAAAAAAAAAAAGCTTTTTTTTAAAAAAAATTATTTATTTTTTCTGTAGTGTAGCTTCCCAACCCCAAAGATAAAAACCCCCACCCGCTCCCAGATCCCTTAGATGTTTTTTTTTAATAAAATATAGCCCCCCTCTTACTTTTTTTTTTTACAGTTTCTGTAGTGTAGCCGTTCCCACCCGCGCGCGCCCCCGATGATCCCGCCCCCTTTACGTCATTAGGGCCCATCGATGGCCTCCCACGTAAGATCCCACCCACCAACGATACCGGCCATCGATGTCCGGTGCAGAGAGGGCCACAGAGTGGCTCTCTCTGCATCGGATGGCCAAGGGGTGTTATTGCAGGATGCCTTGATATCGAGGCATCACTGCAATAACCGGAAAGCGTCTGGAAGCAATCAGGATCGCTTCCAGCCGCTTTAAACCCCTAATGTCGTACACGGTACGTCGCTGGTATTTAAAGACCAGGTTGTGTGCGACGTACCCTGTACAACATGCGTTAAGGGGTTAAAGAAAAAAAATGTAAACATTTTTTTTTATTATTTAAATCACATTTTTCAATTAAAATAAGATTTTTCTAAATAAAATAACTTTTCAAGTAAAAATCTATCTAAAGATAGTTTTTATAATCCACCCTGAAATAAGAATTTGTTTCTAATTATCTAGCATGAGGCTGTATATTCATGCCTGTAAATAGAAAATAAAAGGAGTCATTGTAAACTGGCTCCTAATAAGGGGCGCTAGAAGCAGTCTAAACACAATAACCAGATTTACTATACAGAGATAATATATGGCAATCTAATTATCAAAGTATCATATCAAAGTGTCAGAACAGTGTCAGAAGAGACTTTCAGAAGAGCCCCAACTTTGAAACAAAAACTTGCACCTAGCAAGATAGTCATGTCTAAAAAAGTGGGGGTACGAAAGTCGATATTGAATACCTGTTCGGGAACTTATAAATGTGGACACTCCAGATGTTCTATGTGTAAATATATCACCCACAAGTCAGTGACTGTTACTGCAATTACCACGGGAGAGGTGTTCAAGATTGGGAGTCAAATCACTTGCAATACATCTTTTGTGGTTTATGTACTATCATAAAAATGTGGTCTCCAATATTTAGGCCGCACGACCCGTAAAGTCTGCACCAGATGGACTTGCGCAACATTAAACAGAAGTCCCTTCTCCATAGTGTGCCTAGACATCATCTACAGACACACTATGGAGAACCCTGTAGTTTTCAAATTACCTTTATTGAACACATTCCTCTATCCCATAAATACAACAGGTACACTAAACTAAGACAGAGCGAAACTGTTTGGATATATAAGTTTCAGTCCCTTTTTCCAACAGGTTTAACCCCTTAATGACCACAGCACTTTTCCATTTTCTGTCTGTTTGGGACCAAGGCTATTTTTACATTTTTGCGGTGTTTGTGTTTAGCTGTTATTTTTCTCTTACTCATTTACTGTACCCACACATATTATATACTATTTTTCTCGCAATTAAATGGAATTTCTAAAGATACCATTATTTTCATCATATCTTATTTACTATATAAAAAATATAAAATATGAGGAAAAAATGGAAAAACACTTTTTCTAACTTTGACCCACAAAATCTTTTACACATCTACAACCACCAAAAAACACCCATGCTAAATAGTTTCAAAATTTTGACCTGAGTTTAGAATACAAAATGTATGCTTACCTGATAAATTTCTTTCTCTTGTGGTGTATCCAGTCCACGGGTTCATCCATTACTTGTGGGATATTCTCCTTCCCAACAGGAAGTTGCAAGAGGACACCCACAGCAGAGCTGTCTATATAGCTCCTCCCCTAACTGCCACCCCCAGTCATTCGACCGAAGACAAGCAAGAAAAAGGAGAAACTATAGGGTGCAGTGGTGACTGTAGTTTAAAAATAAAAAACACCCGCCTTAAAGTGACAGGGCGGGCCGTGGACTGGATACACCACAAGAGAAAGAAATTTATCAGGTAAGCATAAATTTTGTTTTCTCTTGTAAGGTGTAACCAGTCCACGGGTTCATCCATTACTTGTGGGATACCAATACCAAAGCTTTAGGACACGGATGAAGGGAGGGACAAGGCAGGAACTTAAACGGAAGGCACCACTGCCTGCAAGACCTTTCTCCCAAAAATAGCCTCCGAGGAAGCAAAAGTATCAAATTTGTAGAATTTAGAAAAAGTATGAAGCAAAGACCAAGTCGCCGCCTTACAAATCTGTTCAATAGAGGCCTCATTTTTAAAAGCCCATGTGGAAGCTACCGCTCTAGTGGAATGAGCTGTAATTCTTTGAGGAGGCTGCTGGCCAGCAGTCTCATAAGCTAAACGGATTATGCTTCTCAGCCAAAAAGAAAGAGAAGATGCCAAAGCCTTTTGGCCTCTCCTCTGTCCAGAGTAGACAACAAACAATGTAGATGTTTGACGAAAATCCTTAGTAGCTTGTAAATAAAACTTTAAAGCACGAACCACGTCAAGATTGTGTAGCAGACGTTCCTTCTTTGAAGAAGAATTAGGACACAGTGACGGAACAACAATCTCCTGATTGATATTGTTATTAGATACCACCTTAGGCAGAAACCCAGGTTTGGTACGCAAAACTACCTGCATGGAAGATCAGATAAGGGGAATCACACTGTAAGGCAGATAACTCTGAAACTCTTCGAGCCGAAGAGATAGCTACCAAAAACAGAACTTTCCAAGATAAAAGCTTGATATCTATGGAATGCAGAGGTTCAAACGGAACCCCTTGAAGAACTTTAAGAACTAAATTTAAAGGGACAGTCTAGGCCAAAATAAACTTTCATGATTCAGATAGAACATGTAATTTTAAACAATTTCCCAATTTACTTTTATCACCAATTTTGCTTTGTTCTCTTGGTATTCTTAGTTGAAAGCTTAACCTAGGAGGTTCATATGCTAATTTCTTAGACCTTGAAGCCCACCTCTTTCAGATTGCATTTTAACAGTTTTTCAACACTAGAGAGTGTTAGTTCACATATTTCATATAGATAACACTGTGCTCGTGCACGTGAAGTTATCTGGGAGCAGGCACTGATTGGCTAGACTGAAAGTCTGTCAAAAGAACTGAAAAAAGGGGCAGTTTGCAGAGGCTTAGATACAAGATAATCACAGAGGTTAAAACATAATTTATGCTTACCTGATAAATTCCTTTCTTCTGTTGTGTGATCAGTCCACGGGTCATCATTACTTCTGGGATATAACTCCTCCCCAACAGGAAATGCAAGAGGATTCACCCAGCAGAGCTGCATATAGCTCCTCCCCTCTACGTCAGTCCCAGTCATTCGACCAAGAATCAACGAGAAAGGAGTAACCAAGGGTGAAGTGGTGACTGGAGTATAATTTAAAAGATATTTACCTGCCTTAAAACAGGGCGGGCCGTGGACTGATCACACAACAGAAGAAAGGAATTTATCAGGTAAGCATAAATTATGTTTTCTTCTGTTATGTGTGATCAGTCCACGGGTCATCATTACTTCTGGGATACCAATACCAAAGCAAAAGTACACGGATGACGGGAGGGATAGGCAGTCTCATTATACAGAAGGAACCACTGCCTGAAGAACCTTTCTCCCAAAAATAGCCTCCGAAGAAGCAAAAGTGTCAAATTTGTAAAATTTGGAAAAAGTATGAAGCGAAGACCAAGTTGCAGCCTTGCAAATCTGTTCAACAGAGGCCTCATTCTTAAAGGCCCAAGTGGAAGCCACAGCTCTAGTGGAGTGAGCTGTAATTCTTTCAGGAGGCTGCTGTCCAGCAGTCTCATAGGCTAAACGTATTATGCTACGAAGCCAAAAAGAGAGAGAGGTAGCAGAAGCTTTTTGACCTCTCCTCTGTCCAGAATAAACGACAAACAGGGAAGAAGTTTGGCGAAAATCTTTAGTTGCCTGCAAGTAGAACTTGAGGGCACGAACTACATCCAGATTGTGTAGAAGACGTTCCTTCTTTGAAGAAGGATTTGGACACAAGGATGGAACAACAATCTCTTGATTGATATTCCTGTTAGTGACTACCTTAGGTAAGAACCCAGGTTTAGTACGCAGAACTACCTTGTCTGAGTGAAAAATCAGATAAGGAGAATCACAATGTAAGGCTGATAACTCAGAGACTCTTCGAGCCGAGGAAATAGCCATTAAAAACAGAACTTTCCAAGATAACAATTTTATATCAATGGAATGAAGGGGTTCAAACGGAACACCCTGTAAAACGTTAAGAACTAAGTTTAAACTCCATGGCGGAGCAACAGCTTTAAACACAGGCTTGATCCTAGCTAAAGCCTGACAAAAGGCCTGGACGTCTGGATTTTCTGACAGACGCCTGTGTAACAAGATGGACAGAGCTGAAATCTGTCCCTTTAATGAACTAGCTGATAAACCCTTTTCTAAACCTTCTTGTAGAAAGGACAATATCCTAGCGATCCTAACCTTACTCCAGGAGTAACCTTTGGATTCGCACCAGTATAGGTATTTACGCCATATTTTATGGTAAATCCTTCTGGTAACAGGCTTCCTAGCCTGTATCAGGGTATCAATAACCGACTCAGAAAAACCACGTTTTGATAAAATCAAGCGTTCAATTTCCAAGCAGTCAGCTTCAGAGAAGTTAGATTTTGATGTTTGAATGGACCCTGTATCAGAAGGTCCTGTCTTAGAGGTAGAGACCAAGGCGGACAGGATGACATGTCCACTAGATCTGCATACCAAGTCCTGCGTGGCCATGCAGGCGCTATTAGAATCACTGATGCTCTCTCCTGTTTGATTTTGGCAATCAATCGAGGAAGCAGCGGGAAGGGTGGAAACACATAAGCCATCCCGAAGTTCCAAGGTGCTGTCAAAGCATCTATCAGAACCGCTCCCGGATCCCTGGATCTGGACCCGTAGTGAGGAAGTTTGGCGTTCTGGCGAGACGCCATGAGATCTATCTCTGGTTTGCCCCAACGTCGAAGTACTTGGGCAAAGACCTCCGGATGAAGTTCCCACTCCCCCGGATGAAAAGTCTGGCGACTCAAGAAATCCGCCTCCCAGTTCTCCACTCCCGGGATGTGGATTGCTGACAGGTGGCAAGAGTGAGACTCTGCCCAGCGAATTATCTTTGATACTTCCATCATTGCTAGGGAGCTTCTTGTCCCTCCCTGATGGTTGATGTAAGCTACAGTCGTGATGTTGTCCGACTGAAACCTGATGAACCCCCGAGTTGTTAATTGGGGCCAAGCCAGAAGGGCATTGAGAACTGCTCTCAATTCCAGAATGTTTATTGGAAGGAGACTCTCCTCCTGATTCCATAGTCCCTGAGCCTTCAGAGAATTCCAGACAGCGCCCCAACCTAGTAGGCTGGCGTCTGTTGTTACAATTGTCCAGTCTGGCCTGCTGAAAGGCATCCCCCTGGACAGGTGTGGCCGATAAAGCCACCATAGAAGAGAATTTCTGGTCTCTTGATTCAGATTCAGAGTAGGGGACAAATCTGAGTAATCCCCATTCCACTGACTTAGCATGCACAATTGCAGCGGTCTGAGGTGTAGGCGTGCAAAAGGTACTATGTCCATTGCCGCTACCATTAAGCCGATCACCTCCATGCATTGAGCTACTGACGGGTGTTGAATGGAATGAAGGACACGGCATGCATCTTGAAGCTTTGTTAACCTGTCTTCTGTCAGGTAAATCTTCATTTCTACAGAATCTATAAGAGTCCCCAAGAATGGAACTCTTGTGAGAGGAAAAAGAGAACTCTTCTTTTCGTTCACTTTCCATCCATGCGACCTTAGAAATGCCAGAACTAACTCTGTATGAGACTTGGCAGTTTGAAAGCTTGAAGCTTGTATTAGAATGTCGTCTAGGTACGGAGCTACCGAAATCCCTCGCGGTCTTAGTACCGCCAGAAGGGCACCCAGAACCTTTGTGAAGATTCTTGGAGCCGTAGCCAATCCGAATGGAAGAGCTACAAACTGGTAGTGCCTGTCTAAGAAGGCAAACCTTAGATACCGGTGATGATCTTTGTGAATCGGTATGTGAAGGTAAGCATCTTTTAAATCCACTGTGGTCATGTACTGACCCTTTTGGATCATGGGTAAGATTGTCCGAATAGTTTCCATTTTGAACGATGGAACTCTTAGGAATTTGTTTAGAATCTTTAAATCTAAGATTGGCCTGAAAGTTCCCTCTTTTTTGGGAACCACAAACAGGTTTGAGTAGAACCCTTGTCCTTGTTCCGACCGCGGAACCGGATGGATCACTCCCATTAATAACAGATCTTGTACACAGCGTAGAAACGCTTCTTTCTTTATCTGGTTTGTTGACAACCTTGACAGATGAAATCTCCCTCTTGGGGGAGATAATTTGAAGTCTAGAAGGTATCCCTGAGATATGATCTCTAGCGCCCAGGGATCCTGAACATCTCTTGCCCAGGCCTGGGCGAAGAGAGAAAGTCTGCCCCCCACTAGATCCGGTCCCGGATCGGGGGCTCTCGGTTCATGCTGTCTTTGGGGCAGCAGCAGGTTTCCTGGCCTGCTTGCCCTTGTTCCAGGACTGGTTAGGCTTCCAGCCTTGCCTGTAACGAGCAACAGCTCCCTCCTGTTTTGGTGCAGTGGAGGTTGATGCTGCTCCTGTTTTGAAATTCCGAAAGGGACGAAAATTAGACTGTCTAGCCTTAGCTTTGGCTTTGTCTTGAGGTAGGGCGTGGCCCTTACCTCCTGTAATGTCAGCGATAATTTCTTTCAAACCGGGCCCAAATAAAGACTGCCCCTTGAAAGGTATATTAAGTAATTTGGACTTAGAAGTAACATCAGCTGACCAGGATTTTAGCCACAGCGCCCTACGTGCCTGGATGGCGAATCCTGAGTTCTTAGCCGTAAGCTTGGTTAAATGTACTACGGCCTCCGAAATGAATGAATTAGCTAGTTTAAGGACTCTAAGCCTGTCCGTAATGTCGTCTAGCGTAGATGAACTAAGGTTCTCTTCCAGAGACTCAATCCAAAATGCTGCCGCAGCCGTAATCGGCGCGATACATGCAAGGGGTTGCAATATAAAACCTTGTTGAACAAACATTTTCTTAAGGTAACCCTCTAATTTTTTATCCATTGGATCTGAAAAAGCACAGCTATCCTCCACCGGGATAGTGGTACGCTTAGCTAAAGTAGAAACTGCTCCCTCCACCTTAGGGACCGTTTGCCATAAGTCCCGAGTGGTGGCGTCTATTGGAAACATCTTTCTAAATATAGGAGGGGGTGAGAACGGCACACCGGGTCTATCCCACTCCTTAGTAACAATTTCAGTTAGTCTCTTAGGTATAGGAAAAACGTCAGTACTCGCCGGTACCGCAAAGTATTTATCCAACCTACACAGTTTCTCTGGTATTGCAACGGTGTTACAATCATTGAGAGCTGCTAAAACCTCCCCTAGTAATACACGGAGGTTCTCCAATTTAAATTTAAAATTTGAAATATCTGAATCCAATCTGTTTGGATCAGAACCGTCACCCACAGAATGAAGCTCTCCGTCCTCATGCTCTGCAAGCTGTGACGCAGTATCAGACATGGCCCTAGTATTGTCAGCGCACTCTGTTCTCACCCCAGAGTGATCACGCTTGCCTCTTAGTTCTGGTAATTTAGACAAAACTTCAGTCATAACAGTAGCCATATCTTGTAATGTTATCTGTAATGGCCGCCCAGATGTACTAGGCGCCATAATATCACGCACCTCCCGGGCGGGAGATGCAGGTACTGCCGCGTGAGGCGAGTTAGTCGGCATAACTCTCCCCTCGCTGTTTGGTGAAATTTGTTCAAATTGTACAGATTGACTTTTATTTAAAGTAGCATCAATACAGTTAGTACATAAATTTCTATTGGGCTCCACCTTGGCATTGGAACAAATGACACAGATATCTTCCTCTGAGACAGACATGTTTAACACACTAGCAATAAACTTGCAACTTGGTTATAATCTTTTTTAGCAAAAACGTACTGTGCCTCAAAGAGGTACTAAACGATTAAATGACAGTTGAAATAATGAACTGAAAAACAGTTATAGCATCAAACTTTAAAACAACACAACTTTTAGCAAAGGTTTGTTCCCATTAGTAAAATAACAATAATTAAATTTGACATAAAAATTACAGAGCAACGTTTTTATTCACAGTCAATATAAAATTCTCACAGCTCTGCTGAGAGAATCTACCTCCCTCCAAAGAAGTTTGAAGACCCCTGAGATCTGTCAGAGATGAACCGGATCATGCAGGAATATAAGAGTAACTGACTGGAAATTTTTGATGCGTAGCAAAGAGCGCCAAAAACGGCCCCTCCCCCTCACACACAGCAGTGAAGAGAAACGAAACTGTCACAATTAGAACCAAACAACTGCCAAGTGGAAAATAATGCCCAAATATTTATTCACTCAGTACCTCAGAAATGTAAACGATTCTACATTCCAGCAAAAACGTTTAACATGATAAATACTTATTAAAAGGATTAGTGACTTTTAAAAGAGTAGTTCCGGTGAAATACCATCCCCAGAATACTGAAGTGTATACATACATGTCATTATAACGGTATGGCAGGATTTTCTCATCAATTCCATTCAGAAAATAAAAACTGCTACATACCTCAATGCAGATTCATCTGCCCGCTGTCCCCTGATCTGAAGCTTTTACCTCCCTCAGATGGCCGAGAACAGCAATATGATCTTAACTACTCCGGTTAAAATCATAGTAAAAAACTCTGGTAGATTCTTCCTCAAACTCTGCCAGAGAAGTAATAACACGCTCCGGTGCTATTGTAAAATAACAAACTTTTGATTGAAGTCATAAAAACTAAGTATAATCACCATAGTCCTCTCACACATCCTATCTAGTCGTTGGGTGCAAGAGAATGACTGGGACTGACGTAGAGGGGAGGAGCTATATGCAGCTCTGCTGGGTGAATCCTCTTGCATTTCCTGTTGGGGAGGAGTTATATCCCAGAAGTAATGATGACCCGTGGACTGATCACACATAACAGAAGAAAAGTATATTATTATAACTGTGTTGGTTATGCAAAAGTGGGAAATGGGTAATAAAGGGATTATCTATCTTTTAAAACAATAAAAATTCTGGTGTAGACTGTCCCTTTAAACTCCATGGTGGAGCAACAGGCTTGATTCTAACTAAAGCCTGACAAAACGCCTGAACGTCTGGAACATCTGCCAGACGCTTGTGCAGAAATCTGTCCCTTTAAGGAACTAGCTGACAATCCCTTCTCCAATCCTTCTTGGAGAAAGGATAATATCCTAGGAATCCTGACTTTACTCCATGAGTAACCCATGGATTCACACCAATGAAGATATTTACACCATATCTTATGATAGATTTTCCTGGTGACAGGCTTTCGAGCCTGAATTAAGGTATCAATGACAAGCGTTCAATCTCCAAGCAGTCAGTCGCAGAGAAATTAGATTTGGATGTTTGAAAGGACCTTGGAGTAGAAGGTCCTGCCTCAGCGGCAGAGTCCATGGTGGAAGGGATGACATGCCCACCAGATCTGCATACCAAGTCCTGCGTGGCCACGCAGGTGCTATCAAAATCACAGAAGCTCTCTCCTGCTTGATCTTGGCAATCAGACGAGGGAGGAGAGGAAATGGTGGGAACACATAAGCCAGGCTCAAGGACCAGGGCACTGCTAGAGCATCTATCAGCGCTGCCTGGGGATCCCTTGACCTGGACCCGTAACAAGGAAGCTTGGCGTTCTGACGAGACGCCATCAGATCCAGTTCTGGTTTGCCCCATAGTTGAATCAGCTGGGCAAATACCTCCGGATGGAGCTCCCACTCCCCCGGATGAAAAGTCTGCCGACTTAGAAAATCTGCCTCCCAGTTCTCTACTCCTGGGATATGGATAGCTGAGAGATGGCAAGAGTGAACCTCTGCCCATAGAATTATCTTTGAAACCTCCAACATTGCCAGGGGGCTTCTTGTTCCCCCCTGATGGTTGATATAGGCTACAGTCGCGATATTGTCCGACTGAAATCTGATGAACCTGACCGCAGCTAGTTGAGGCCAAGCCTGAAGAGCATTTAATATCGCTCTCAGTTCCAGAATGTTTATCGGATGGAGGGTTTCCTCCTGAGTCCACGAACCCTGAGCCTTCAGGGAGTTCCAGACCGCGCCCCAGCCCAGAAGGCTGGCATCTGTCGTCACTATAGTCCACTCTGGCCTGCGGAAACTCATTCCCCTGGACAGATGGACCCGAGATAACCACCAGAGAAGAGAATCCCTGGTCTCTTGATCCAGATTTAGCAGAGGGGACAAATCTGTGTAATCCCCATTCCACTGATTGAGCATGCAAAGTTGCAGTGGTCTGAGATGTAGGCGGGCAAACGGAACTATGTCCATTGCCGCTACCATTAGGCCGATTACTTCCATACACAGCCACTGACGGCCGAGAAGTGGAATGAAGAGCACGGCAGGAAGTTAGAAGCTTTGATAACCTAACCTCTGTCAGAAAAATTTTCATTTCTACTGAATCTATCAGTGTTCCTAGGAAGGAAACTCTTGTGAGAGGGGAGAGAGAACTCTTTTCTTCGTTCACCTTCCACCCGTGAGACCTCAGAAAGGCCAGAACAATGTCCGTATGGGACTTGGCGATTTGAAAAGTCGACGCCTGTATCAGAATGTCGTCTAGGTAAGGAGCCACTGCTATGCCCCGTGGCCTTAGAACCGCCAGAAGGGACCCTAGAACCTTCGTAAAGATTCTTGGTGCTGTGGATAACCCGAAGGGAAGAGCCACAAACTGGTAATGCCTGTCTAAGAAGGCGAACCTGAGGAACTGATGATGATCTCTGTGAATCGGAATGTGGAGATAAGCAATCTTTAAGTCCACGGTAGTCATATATTGACCCTCCTGGATCATAGGGAGGATGGTTCGGATAGTCTCCATCCTGAAGGATGGGACCTTGAGAAATTTGTTTAGGATCTTGAGATCCAAGATTGGTCTGAAAGTTCCCTCTTTTTTGGGAACTATAAACAGATTTGAATAGAAGCCCTGCCCCTGTTCCTCCCTTGGAACTGGGTGGATCACTCCCATAACCAGTAGGTCTTGAACACAACGTAAGAATGCCTCTCTCTTTATCTGGTTTACAGATAATTGTGAGAGATGAAATCTCCCCTTTGGAGATGAAGCTTTGAAGTCCAGAAGATATCCCTGGGAAACAATCTCTAATGCCCAGGGATCCTGGACGTCTCTTGTCTGGGCGAAGAGAGAAAGTCTGCCCCCTACTAGATCCGGTCCCGGATCGGGGGCTACTCCTTCATGCTGTCTTAGAGGCAGCCGCAGGTTGCTTGGCCTGCTTCCCCTTGTTCCATGCCTGGTTAGGTCTCCAGACTGGTTTGGACTGGGCGAAATTTCCCTCTTGTTTTGCATTAGAGGAAACTGAAGCTGCGCCACTCTTGAAGTTTTGAAAGGAACGAAAATTATTCTGTTTGGTCCTTTTCCTCCAGCAATATCAGAAATGATCTCCTTCAGACCAGGCCCGAATAGGGTCTGTCCCTTGAAGGGGATGTTAAGAAGCTTAGACTTTGAAGTAACGTCTGCTGACCAGGACTTAAGCCATAGCGCCCTACGCGCCAAAATGGCAAAACCTGAATTCTTAGCAGTTAGCTTGGCTAAATGAAAAATGGCATCAGAAATAAAGGAGTTAGCTAATTTAAGAGCTTTAATCCTGTCTAGAATATCGTCTAGCGGGGTCTCTACCTGTAGAGCCTCCTCACGAGACTTAAACCAAAAAGCCGCTGCAGCAGTAACTGGGGCAATGCATGCAAGAGGCTGGAGAATAAAACTTTGATGTATAAATTTTTTTTTAAGGAGACCCTCCAATTTTTTATCCATAGGATCTAGGAAAGCACAACTGTCCTCGACGGGGATAGTTGTACGCTTAGCTAGGGTAGAGACTGCTCCCTCCACCTTAGGAACCACCTGCCACGAGTCCCGTATGGCGGCATCTATGGGAAACATCTTTTTGAAAGCAGGAGGGGGAGAGAACGGCACACCTGGTCTATCCCATTCCTTAATTTCCGAAAACCTCTTAGGGACTGGAAAAACATCAGTGTAAACAGGCACTGCAAAGTATTTGTCCATTTTACACAATTTCTCTGGAACCACAATGGGGTCACAGTCATCCAGAGTCGCTAAAACCTCCCTAAGCAATAAGCGGAGGTGTTCAAGCTTAAATTTAAACGCTGTCATTTCAGAATCAGACTGAAGTAACGCTTTCCCTGAGTCTGAAATGTCACCCACAGATAGAAGCTCACCTGCCTCGGCTTCTGAGCATTGTGAGGGTATATCGGACACAGGCATTAAAGCGTCAGAAAGCTCTGTATTAGTTCTAGCTCCAGAGCTGTCTCGCTTTCCTTGTAGTCCTGGCAGTTTGGAGAATACCTCTGAGAGGGTAGCATTCATAACTGCCGCCATGTCCTGTAAGGTAAAAGAATTAGACACGCTAGATGTACTTGGCGTCACTTGAGCGGGAGTTATAGGTTCTGACCCATGGGGAGAGCTAGATGGCATAATCTCCCTCTTTTCAGTCAGAGAATCCCCTGGAGATAAATCTTTAAGCACCATAATATGGTCTTTATAGTTTATAGAAATATCAGTACATTTGGTACACATTCTAAGAGGGGGTTCCACCATGGCTTCAAAACATATTGAACAAGGAGTTTCCTCTATGTCAGACATGTTTAACAGACTAGTAATGAGACAAGCAAGCTTGGAAAACACTTTAATAAAGGTGAAACAGCAATTAAACAAAAACGTTACTGTGCCTTTAAGAGAAAAAAACTAGCACTTAAACTGCAAAACAGTGTAAAAATACAGTAAAGTCTTTGAAATTTCTACAGTGTGTGTAAGGGACTAAAGCAACATTGCACCCACTTGCAAATGGATTATTAACCCCTTAGGCCCCAAACCGGATTGAAAAACGTTAAACGTTAATCAATTGAGCACCTTGCCACAGCACTGCTGAGGCTCCTACCTGCCCTCAAAAACGATTTTGTGCAGAAATAACCCCTTTGAAATGGTCCTCAGATGCCAGAGGAAACCTCTAGGGAAGCTGGATGTCTCAGTCTGAATTAAAACTGCTTAGTTAGAGTGCTAAAATAGGCCCCTCCCACCACGTTACTGGATGTTAGAAGGGCATTAAGAAAATACTCCTAGGAGTATCTGACTAGCCATGTGGAAACTAGGCCCCAAATAAAGACTTATCTCCCTCAGAGAAAAAACGTCCTATTTATGAAATCATGTAAACGTTTTGTCACTAAGTAATATGAATATTAACATGAGTATTGCCCTGTTTTGTAAGCATGATCCCAGTTGCTGCATCAGGCTTACCTCAAATACACAAGGCTCTGCCAGCATTTTCTAGAACTTATTCATCTCTCTAGAAATAAAAATACTGAACATACCTCAAAGCAGGTAATCTGCAGACCGTTCCCCCAACTGAAGTTTTCCCATATTCTTCAGTTATGTGTGAGAACAGCAATGGACCTTAGTTACAAACCACTAAGATCATCAAACCTCCAGGCAGAGTTCTTCTTCTAATTTCTGCCTGAGAATAAAACAGTACAACGCCGGTACCGTTTAAAAATAACAAACTCTCGATTGAAGGTAAAACTACACTAAGTCACCACATATCTCTAGCTACTTCCCTTGTCGAGAGTTGCAAGAGAATGACTGGGGGTGGCAGTTAGGGGAGGAGCTATATAGACAGCTCTGCTGTGGGTGTCCTCTTGCAACTTCCTGTTGGGAAGGAGAATATCCCACAAGTAATGGATGAACCCGTGGACTGGATACACCTTACAAGAGAAATACCCAATCTTTACATGTTCTTTGCTTTTTTAGCAAGTTATAGGGCAATAAATACAAGTAGCACTTTGCTATTTCCAAACCACTTTTTTTTTTTTTTAAATTAGCGCTAGTTACATTGGGACACTGATATCTTTCAGGAATCCTTGAATATCCCTTGACATGTACATTTTTTTTAGAAGACATCCCAAAGTATTGATCTAGGCCCATTTTGGTATATTTCATGCCACCATTTCACCGCCAAATGCGATCAAATAAAAAAAAAAAAAAAACGTTACATTTTTCAAAATTTTAGGTTTCTCACTGAAATTATTTACAAACAACTTGTGCAATTATGGCACAAATGGTTGTAAATGCTTCTCTGGGATCCCCTTTGTTCAGAAATTGCAGACATATATGGCTTTGGCGTTGCTTTTTGGTAATTAGAAGGCCGCTAAATGCCGCTGCGCATCACACGTGTATTATGGCTAGCAGTGAAGGGGTTAATTAGGGAGCTTGTAGGGTTAATTTTAGCTTTATTGTAGTAGACAACCCAAAGTATTGATCTAGGCCCATTTTGGTATATTTCATGCCACCATTTCACCGCCAAATGCGATCAAATAAAATAAATTGTTCACTTTTTCACAAACTTTAGGTTTCTCAATGAAATTATTTACAAACAGCTTGTGCAATTATAGCACAAATGGCTGTAAATGCTTCTCTGGGATCCCCTTTGTTCAGAAATAGACATATATGGCTTTGGCGTTGCTTTTTGGTAATTAGGACGCTAAATGCAGCTGCGCATCACACGTGTATGGCTAGCAGTGAAGAGGTTAATTAGGTAGCTTGTAGGGAGCTTGCAGGGTTAATTTTAGCTTTAGTGTAGAGATCAGCTTCCCACCTGACACATCACACCCCCTGATCCCTCCCAAACAGCTCTCTTCCCTCCCCCACCCCACAATTGTCCCCACCATCTTAAGTACTGGCAGAAAGTGTGCCAGTACTAAAATAAAAGCTCTCTTGTAAAATTTGTTTATAGCATATTTACATATGCTTCTGTGTAGGATACCCCCTTAGCCCCCAACCTCCCTGCCCTCCCAAACAGCTCTCTAACCCTCCCCCTCTAACTTATTAGGATCCATCTTGGGTAGTGGTAGCTGTTTACAAAAAAAGGATTTTATTTTTATTTAAAAAAATAATAATTCTGTAGTGTAGCTTCCCCCCAAAAGATCAAGCCTCCCAGATCCTTTAAAGACTTTATAATTATTTTTAACACCCCCCTCTCTCCCACTTTGCTGCCATACATTTTCCGTAGCTCCCTCCCTGTGCACGCACCCGCCCGCCGCCCCCTCTCAGAAGAAGAGCCCATCGATGGCCGCCCACCCGCCTCCCACTTCGGCTCACACCCACCAACAATTGCGGCCATCGATGGCTGGTGCATAGAGGGCCACAGAGTGGCTCTCTCTGCACCGGAGTTGTAAAAAAGGTTATTGCAGGATGCCTCGATATTGAGGCATCACTGCAATAACCGGAAAGTGGATCAGGATCGCTTCCACCGCTTTCCCAGACCGTCGACGTACAGGGTATTTTTTTTAGAGGACATACCCTGCACGTCGTCGGTCATTAAGGGGTTAAATGAAGTTATTGACTCTGCTGCGTTTAATTGAAACAATGACATTTCATTGATATGGATTAATCCATATTGTACACCAGAGTTTGGTTTTGTATATTTCATTGTCTAATTTTTATTGATTATCTCTCAAGGTATATGCATAGTTTTCCCTATGCCCCTTCAGTACTCATTGGCATATAGTTGGGCTATACTAACATAGGCCTAGATTTGGAGTTTGGCGGTAAAAGGGCTGTTAACGCTCCGCAGGCTTTTTTCTGGCCGCACCATAAATTTAACTCTGGTATCGAGAGTTCAAACAAATGCTGCGTTAGGCTCCAAAAAAGGAGCGTAGAGCATTTTTACCGCAAATGCAACTCTCGATACCAGAGTTGCTTACGGACGCGGCCGGCCTCAAAAACGTGCTCGTGCACGATTCTCCCATAGGAAACAATGGGGCTGTTTGAGCTTAAAAAAAACCTAACACCTGCAAAAAAGCAGCGTTCAGCTCCTAACGCAGCCCCATTGTTTCCTATGGGGAAACACTTCCTACGTCTGCACCTAACACTCTAACATGTACCCCGAGTCTAAACACCCCTACCCTTACACGTATTAACCCCTAATCTGCCGCCCCCGCTATCGCTGACCCCTGCATATTTTTTTTAACCCCTAATCTGCCGCTCCGTAAACCGCCGCAACCTACGTTATCCCTATGTACCCCTAATCTGCTGCCCTAACATCGCCGACCCCTATATTATATTTATTAACCCCTAATCTGCCCCCCTCAACGTCGCCGACACCTGCCTACACTTATTAACCCCTAATCTGCCGAGCGGACCTGAGCGCTACTATAATAAAGTTATTAACCCCTAATCCGCCTCACTAACCCTATCATAAATAGTATTAACCCCTAATCTGCCCTCCCTAACATCGCCGACAGCTACCTTCAATTATTAACCCCTAATCTGCCGAGCGGACCTCACCGCTATTCTAATAAATGGATTAACCCCCTAAAGCTAAGTCTAACCCTAACACTAACACCCCCCTAAATTAAATATAATTTAAATCTAACGAAATTAATTAACTCTTATTAAATAAATTATTCCTATTTAAAGCTAAATACTTACCTGTAAAATACATCCTAATATAGCTACAATATAAATTATAATAACAAATTTACCTGTAAAATAAATCCTAACCTAAGATATAATTAAACCTAACACTACCCTATCAATAAAATAATTAAATAAACTACCTACAATTACCTACAATTAACCTAACACTACACTATCAATAAATTAATTAAACACAATTGCTACAAATAAATACAATTAAATAAACTAGCTAAAGTACAAAAAATAAAAAAGAACTAAGTTACAAAAAATAAAAAAATATTTACAAACATAAGAAATATATTACAACAATTTTAAACTAATTACACCTACTCTAAGCCCCCTAATAAAATAACAAAGCCCCCCAAAATAAAAAATTCCCTACCCTATTCTAAATTAAAAAAGTTACAAGCTCTTTTACCTTACCAGCCCTGAACAGGGCCCTTTGCGGGGCATGCCCCAAGAATTTCAGCTCTTTTGCCTGTAAAAGAATAAATACAATACCACCCCCCCCAACATTACAACCCACCACCCACATACCCCTAATCTAACCCAAACCCCCCTTAAATAAACCTAACACTAAGCCCCTGAAGATCTTCCTACCTTGTCTTCACCTCACCGGGTATCACCGATCGGTCCTGGCTCCGATATCTTCATCCAACCCAAGCGGGGGCTAGACATCCACTGAAGAAGTCCAGAAGAGGGTCCAAAGTCTTCCTCCTATCCGGCAAGAAGAGGAGGAATCAGCCAATAGAATGCGAGCTCAATCTGATTGGCTGATTCCATCAGCCAATCAGAAAATTCCTACCTTAATTCCGATTGGCTAATAGAATCCTATCAGCCAATCGGAATTCGAGGGACGCCATCTTGGATGACGTCCCTTAAAGGAACAGTCATTCGTCGTTCAGTCGTCGGTCCGGATGGATGTTCCGCGCTGGAGGTCTTCAGGATCCTGCCGCTTCGCTCCGGATGGAAGAAGATCGAAGATGCCGCTTGGAGAAGATGTTTGCCGGTCCGGATGTCCTCTTCTTGCCGGATAGGAGGAAGACTTTGGACCCTCTTCTGGACTTCTTCAGTGGATGTCTAGCCCCCGCTTGGGTTGGATGAAGATATCGGAGCCAGGACCGATCGGTGATACCCGGTGAGGTGAAGACAAGGTAGGAAGATCTTCAGGGGCTTAGTGTTAGGTTTATTTAAGGGGGGTTTGGGTTAGATTAGGGGTATGTGGGTGGTGGGTTGTAATGTTGGGGGGGGGTATTGTATTTATTCTTTTACAGGCAAAAGAGCTGAAATTCTTGGAGCATGCCCCGCAAAGGGCCCTGTTCAGGGCTGGTAAGGTAAAAGAGCTTGTAACTTTTTTAATTTAGAATAGGGTAGGGAATTTTTTATTTTGGGGGGCTTTGTTATTTTATTAGGGGGCTTAGAGTAGGTGTAATTAGTTTAAAATTGTTGTAATATATTTCTTATGTTTGTAAATATTTTTTTATTTTTTGTAACTTAGTTCTTTTTTATTTTTTGTACTTTAGCTAGTTTATTTAATTGTATTTATTTGTAGGAATTGTGTTTAATTAATTTATTGATAGTGTAGTGTTAGGTTAATTGTAGGTAATTGTAGGTAGTTTAATTATTTTATTGATAGTCTAGTGTTAGGTTTCTTTGTAACTTAGGTTAGGATTTATTTTACAGGTAAATTTGTTATTATTTTAACTATTTTAGCTATTAAATAGTTCTTAACTATTTAATAGCTATTGTACCTGGTTAAAATAAATACCAAGTTGACTGTAAAATAAATATTAATCCTAAAATAGCTATAATATAATTATAATTTATATTGTAGCTATATTAGGATTTATTTTACAGGTAAGTATTTAGCTTTAAATAGGAATAATTTATTTAATAAGAGTTAATTAATTTCGTTAGATGTAAATTATATTTAAGTTAGGGGGGTGTTAGTGTTAGGGTTAGACTTAGCTTTAGGGGTTAATCCATTTATTAGAATAGCGGTGAGCTCCGGTCGTCAGATTAGGGGTTAATAATTGAAGTTAGGTGTCGGCGATGTTAGGGAGGGCAGATTAGGGGGTTAATACTATTTATGATAGGGTTAGTGAGGCGGGTTAGGGGTTAATAACTTTATTATAGTAGCGCTCAGGTCCGCTCGGCAGATTAGGGGTTAATAAGTGTAGGCAGGTGTCGGCGACGTTGAGGGGGGCAGATTAGGGGTTAATAAATATAATATAGGGGTCGGCGGTGTTAGGGGTAGCAGATTAGGGGTACATAGGGATAACGTAGGTGGCGGCGCTTTGCGGTCGGAAGATTAGGGGTTAATTATTTTAAGTAGCTGGCGGCGACGTTGTGGGGGGCAGGTTAGGGGTTAATAAATGTAATACAGGGGTCGGCGGGGTTAGGGGCAGCAGATTAGGGGTACATAAGTATAACGTAGGTGGCGGTCGGCAGATTAGGGGTTAAAAAATTTTAATCGAGTGGCGGCGATGTGGGGGGACCTCGGTTTAGGGGTACATAGGTAGTTTATGGGTGTTAGTGTACTTTAGGGTACAGTAGTTAAGAGCTTTATGAACCGGCGTTAGCCCAGAAAGCTCTTAACTCCTGCTATTTTCAGGCACCTGGAGTTTTGTCGTTAGAGCTCTAACGCTCACTTCAGAAACGACTCTAAATACCGGCGTTAGAAAGATCCCATTGAAAATATAGGCTACGCAAATGGCGTAGGGGGATCTGCGGTATGGAAAAGTTGCGGATGAAAAGTGAGCGTTAGACCCTTTAATCACTGACTCCAAATACCAGCGGGCGGCCAAAACCAGCGTTAGGAGCCTCTAACGCTGGTTTTGACGGCTACCGCCGAACTCCAAATCTAGGCCTTAGAGTCTCTATCTTTATTACTCAATTTTTGGGTTATTTTGTCCGTTAACCTTATTACAACTAGGTAATATTGTTATAGGCTACAATATATTTCTTATGTAAACACATTCATTATATACTTCATCTTATGTCCTACCTCTTACTCGCCACATAATGCCAGCTATTTACTTATTCTTTTGTTTATATCATTCACATAGTGTTTCTAATTACACATTCACATATATATATAATTGCACATATACACATTTATATATTTTCCCCCCCTTATATATTCTATTGTTATTTGTCACCTTTCTCTATATATTGGAACTTACATTAGCTCACATCCCTGTCATGCACTGTGTTAGTTGTGAACTCATTGGGGTTGTAGGGATTGCACCCAATGCACGCCATGGCATCACAATCTCCTACTACGTTTTTTCTATTATAAATGGTTAGCACCATTTATGTGAGGTTTATATTATAAATGTCTCACCTCAGATCGTGATTATGGGTATTGTATTATACCCTCAGCGATAATACCTTTCCCTTCACTCTAGCACGTCCAGAGCCCTGTTCATTAGTATTTAGTCTCATATAATTAAGAGGCTTATACTGTCACTTGGTATATACCCTGTATGTTGTCATTGGTCACACTTTGGTATCGTTATTATATTTCCTACTGGTTAATAATGTAATATCATCACTTGCTATATAGAACACCTCTGGCATCTGTACATAGTTTTATTACATTTCCCTTTTTAAGTTGACACTAAATTTCCCTGATCGATTATATGAGCTTAAAGGGACAGTCTAGGCCAAAATAAACTTTCATGATTCAGATAGAGCATGTAATTTTAAACAATTTTCTAATTTACTTTTATCACCAATTTTGCTTTGTTCTCTTGGTATTCTTAGTTGAAAGTTAACCTAGGAGGTTCATATGCTAATTTCTTAGACCTTGAAGCCCTCCTCTTTCAGATTGCATTTTAACAGTTTTTCACCACTAGAGGGTGTTAGTTCACGTATTTCATATAGATAACCCTGTGCTTGTGCACAAGAAGTTATCTGGGAGCAGACACTGATTGGCTAGACTGCAAGTCTGTCAAAAGAACTGAAAAAAGGGGCAGTTTGCAGAGGCTTAGATACAAGATAATCACAGAGGTTAAAAGTATATTATTATAACTGTGTTGGTTATGCAAAACTGGGAAATGGGTAATAAAGGGATTATCTATCTTTTAAAACAATACAAATTCTGGTGTAGACTGTCCCTTTAACACTATAGCTATGTCACTTGTCCCTCCCACTATTGTGTCACAGTTACATTAACCATAAACAAGACAGCGTGTCCACCAGCCGCCTATGGGCTGGGTGTTCCAATAAAAACAGTAAAAACTTTATACATCGTTATTGGTTCTAAATAGACAGTGATGTTAATCACTTCCCCTTAACACGCCCTTGATGACAAAAATTAACAACATGTTCCGACGGGCAGAAAGCCCGCAATGTTAAATAAACATAGATGTGATCAAAGTAAACAGGTAAGAAAGAAAAAAAGATCTTCCCCCAAATTAACTGCTAACGTAAAATAGAGCCATATGAAGGTTATGGCATTGCTTTACCTTTAGTATTACAGGGGTCAATGATTAATTGTATAACTATCGACAAACAGCGTTGATTGTATTTTTTAGTTTAATCACTTTTTATCCATTTGTGTGTGTATATATGTACTTTTATATTTTATATGACTGGCTTTTATGCTAACACAATGAAGTATACATTTCAAACAAAGGGTTAAGTTGCTGGGAACGCTCTCCAGTGGGGGAGGTTCCCAGGTGTTTGTACTATGATTGGTAAGGCTTGTATATTTAAAAGCCATTTACAGATGGTATTGTATGCCTGATGAAACAGCGTTTTGAAGTGCTGAGAAACGCGCTGCAAATTGTTAAGGAGGGCTGCTAGCATACCCTACCTTATGGTTCCTGTTTTTATTTCTTCACTTTTAAATAAATTTGCTTTTACATTGGAACCTTACATTACCTGCCTATTATATACCAATCACTCCCACTGGGAGTACCCTGCTGCAGAAATTGCAGCACCACTGAGTTCCTAGGATTCCAGTGTTCCTGCATTCAGGCTGATCAGTGAGCTGGGTTGCTGTCAAATATCCAGCCTGTTTCTAATAGCACTGTCTGAGTGCTCTTTATAAATGTGAGTACCCTAATTAGGATTTTTATATTGTGATAATCCTGTTCTATTACTGGTACACACAGACGCCTCTCTTGTTTTTCCATTCCTTCAGATATTCATGACTGTAATGTTTAAGTTTTTTAGTAAATTATTTTCATCCATTTACAATGTGCTTCCATAGGTTTCTGTGAAATTATTTTGGGCGTTTTTTTCTGTCTTGAAGAAATCACATATTCTTAGTTTTGTAGTTCTCACAACTGTTATAAAATAAACAAAGTTGAGAAATAGACCTTAAAGGGACATAAACGCAAAATTTTTCTTTTATGATTCACATAAAGCATTTTAGATTTACTTCTATTATCAAATGTGCTTCTTTCTCATGGTATTCTTTGTTGAAGGAGCAGCAATGCAATAGTGGGACCTAGCTGAACACTTTGGGTGAGACAATGATGAGAGACATATATGTGTAGCCACCAATCAATAGCTAGCTCCACTGCTGTGGAGCCTATCTAGGTATGCATTTCAAAGAAGGATACCAAGAAAATAAAGCAAATTAGATAATAAAAGTGCATAACGCCGCTATTGCATAACGCTCCGTAGCCGAAACACGAATAAATCACCCTGATTTATGACTACAGCATCATTCTGGACTAACTACTTAAGCAACTGGCAGCAGAAAGCAGGGGCTACACATTGATGTGTGTTTTTTCCCTTTCTTCACCACCAGAAAGAGTTACACGAGATGGAGATTGCACACCACCTCTTCCACACGTGGCCGCCATCTTCCTGCACACAGAGGAACACATGGCTTTGCATCTACTATATACGGATAGTCAGTACTCTGATCCGGACGAGAGACTTCGGAACCACACCGGATAAGGCTGCTAACCCTCACCTAACTTTCCCAAGACACTGAGTATTCCCATTCAAAAGATAAAGTGAGGCCTACCAACAGCTTTGATATAAGCAGGAAGCCTATAATATTTTTATAGCGGGTAACGAATCACTCGCTTAGCACACGAACATCAACCCACAGAACTTTCAAAAGAGTATTCACCTCATATCCTCACCGTATACTTAGGGGCCTACCACAAATCTACGCCGAAGGCTCCCCCTACAAACGAGTCATGTACAGAAAAAGTGACAGTGGCGTTAATGACAACAGATCCTTCTTAGACAGGGAAAATAACCCCCTCCAAATCTCCATACAACCTCAAGCACCCCCCCCCCCCCACACACACACACACACTAAAGCTCACTTGTGACCCAATAAAAAACAAAATTTATACTTAGCTGATACATTTCTTTCTTTCCAGATATGGTGAGTCCACAAAGTCATCAATTACTAGTGGGAATATCTCTCCTGTCCAGCAGGAGGCGGCAAAGAGCACCAGAGCAAAGCTGTTAAATATCACTCCCCTTCCCATAATCCCCAGTCATTCGACAAAAGGGAAATGGAAAAAGGAATAACACAAATATGTAGAGGTGCCTGAGGTTTAGTCAAAAATAACTGTCTTAAATATAAGGGTGGGGTCGTGGACTCACCATATCCGGAAAGAAATACATTTATCAGGCAAGCATACATTTTGTTTTCTTTCCTAAGATATGGTAAGTCCACAACATCATCAATTACTAGTGGGAACCAATACCCAAGCTAGAGGACACAGATGACTAGGGAGGGAAAAAGACAGGTGGACCTCAACAGAAGGCACCACCGCCTGAAGAATTTTCCTCCCAAAAGAGGCCTCAGCAGAGGGAAAAGTATTAAATTTAAATTTCAAAAAGTGTGCAGAGAGGACCAAGTTGCAGGCTTGCAAATCTGCTCCACAGAAGCTTCATTTTTAAAAGCACAAGAAGACGAGACAGCCCTAGTGGAATGAGCTGCAATTCTCTCAGGAGGCTGCTGTCCAGCAGTCTTATAAGCAAAACTAATCATACTTCTCAACCAAAAGGAAAGAGAAGTAGCAGTAGCCTTCTGACCCTTACGCTTTACCGAGAAACAAACAAAAAGGGCAGAAGAGTGGCAAAAATCCTTAGTCGCCTGTAAATAGAATTTTAAAGCACGCACTACATCCAAGTTGTGCAACAGACGCTCCTTATAAAGGAGGAGGATTGGGACAGAGAGAAGGAACACCAATTTCCGGATTACTATTCCTAACCGAAACCACTTTAGGAAGAAAACCCAACCTAGTACGTACAACCACCTTATCTGTATGAAAGATAAGGTAAGGAGAATCATACTGCAAAGCCGAGAGTTCAGTAAAACTCTCCTCGCAGAAGAAATATCAACAAGAAACAAAACCTTCCAAGATGATAATTTAATATCTAAGGAATGCATTGGCTAAAAACGGAGCGTACTGAAAAACCTTAAGAACAAGGTTAAGACTCCAAGGAGGAGTAACCAACCTAAACACAGGCTTGATTCTGACCAAGGCCTGACAAAAAGATTGAACATCTGGCACAACCACCAAACGCTTATGCAACAAAATAGATAAAGCAGAAATCTGAGCCTTCAGAGTACTGACTGACAAACCCTTCTCCAGACCTTCCTGGATAAAAGACAAAATTCTAGGAATCCTAACTCTACTCCTAGAGTAGCCCTTATATTCACACCAATAAAGGTATTTACGCCATACCTTAGGGTAAAGTTTCAGAGTAACAGGCTTACGAGCCTGGATCATGTTATCAATGACCGATTCAGAAAAACCACGCTTAGACAAACTAATCGTTCAATCTCCAAGCAGTTTCAGAGAAACGAGATTTGTATGGAAGAAAGGACCCTGCTTGTTCACTAGGTCTACATACCAGATCCTACACGGCCATTCCGGAGCTATTAGAATTACCGACACTCTCTCCTGTTTGATACAAGCAATGACTTGTGGAAGAAGAGCAAACAGAGAAAACCGATAAACTAGACCGAACCCCCCGAGGCACCGCCAGAGCATCTATCACAGCTGCCTACGGATCTCATGACCTTGAACCGTACCTTGGAAACTTGGCATTTTGCCGAGACGCCATCAGATCCAACTCCGGCACCCCCCACTTGAGGGTTAACCTGGAGAATACCTCCGGATGGAGAGCCCACTCCCCGGAATGAAATGTCTGTCTGCTCAGGAAATACGCCTCCCAGTTGTCCACTTCTGGGATGTGAATGGCAGATAGACAACAATTGTGAGCTTCCGCCCACTGAATAATCCGTGCCACCTCCTTCATGGTGGTTGATGTAAGCCACTAAGGTGATATTGTCCGACTGAAATCTGATAAAGCGGGCTAAAGCCAACTGAGGCCAAGTTAACAAAGAATTGTAAATCGCTCTCAACTCCAAGATGTTTATGGGGATAGCAGACTCTTCCTGAGTTCATAACCCCTGCGCCTTTAACATTTCCAAGACTGCTCCCCAGCCTAGCAGGCTGGCATCCGTGGTCACGATCACCCAAGAAGGTCCCTGGAAGCATGTGCCCTGAAACCGATGTTCCTGAGAAAACCACAACGGAAGGAAGTCTCTCATTAACACGTCTAGATCTATCCTCTGGGACAGAGCCAAATGGTTTCTGTTCCATTGCTTGAGGATGCATAATTGCAGAGTTCTCAAATGGAATCGAGCAAAGGGAATGATGTCCATGGAAGCGACCATCAACCCAATTACTTCCATACATTGGGCTACAGATGGTCGAACAGTAGACTGAAGAGAGAGGCAAGCAGAGAGAATTATGGATTTCCTGATCGTCAGAAAAACCTTCATAGATAGGGAATCTATTATAGTCCCTAAGAACACCACCCATGTAGCTGGAACAAGGGAACTCTTTCCCAGATTCAATTTCCATCCGTGGGAACGTAGAAAAGACAACAAGATCTCTGTATGGGAGCTTGCTTGTTGAAAAGATGGCGCCTGAACCAAAATGTCGTTTAAGTAAGGCTCCACTGTAATTCCCTGAGTCCTGATCACTGCCAAAAGTGCCCCCAGAACCTTGGAAACAATTCTGGGAGCTGTAGCAAGGCCAAGTGGAAGTGCCACAAACTGAAAATGTTTCTCTAGAAAAGCGAATCTCAGAAATTTGTGATGATCCCTGTGAATAGGGACATGAAGATATGCGTCCTTCAGGTCTATGATCGTCATGAACTGACCTTCCTGAGCCAAAGGAAGAATAGACCGAATGGTCTCCATTTTGAAGGACGGCACCCTGAGAAATTTGTTGAGACACTTTAGGTCTAAAGTGGGATGAAAAGTTCCCTCTTTCTTGGGAACCACATACAGATTTAAATAGAATCCTAGACCCTGTTTCTTTACTGGAACAATCACTCCCAGAGAGAAAAGATCCTGAACGCAGTTCAAGAATGCCTCTTTATTTACCTGCTGTCATGGATACCAGACAGCTAAGGCTACCCCCCACCCCCCTACAACCTCACCGATGCTGTTTCTCAGTGGTTTTGGGCTCCTCAGAGCAATCTCTGGAAGATTTTATTTGCATGGTTTTGTGTTCCAAACTTGTTTAGAGAAGAGCTGGTCTATGAACTGGAAAACCCTCCTAGGCTGGCTGGGCTCCTGGAACTCCCGGTCGGCCGCCTCACAACGGACACCCGCTTAACCCCTCTCAGGCTGTCCGGCTCCTGGAACTCCCGGTCGGCCACAGGACACCCGCTAACTTTACCCCTGGTCGCCCCAGCAACCATGTGCCCCAGAGCTCCGCTCTTCTGGGGATTAGTAGCCACAAGGGAGGACAAGAGGTGGGGGAATTACCGGAGGGGAGCTGCTTTGGGAACCCGGGGTTTTGGACACCCCTACCCTCATAACTTCAACGTGCTGTATCTCCGGTCCCCAATAACAAATCACGCCGCTTTTTGGACTGTGGCATCTGGGGACCGAGAGCTTTCAAATGGAAGTGTATCCGTCACACCTGCTTTGCAGACAACCTTGAGAGGTTAAACCTGCCCCTGGGAGGGAGAGAATTTAATTTTATCTTGTAACCCTGAGAAACAATGTCCACAGCCCAAGGATCTTGGACATCTTGTAACCACTCCCGATAAAAACACAATTTATGCTTACCTGATAAATTTATTTTTCTTGTGGTGTATCCAGTCCACGGATCATCCATTACTTGTGGGATATTCTCATTCCCAACAGGAAGTTGCAAGAGGACACCCACAGCATAGCTGTAATATAGCTCCTCCCCTAACTGTCATAGCCAGTCATTCGACCGAAAATAAGCCGAGAAAGGAGGAACCATAGGGTGCAGTGGTTACTGTAGTTTAAATTTAAAAATTACCTGCCTTAAAATGACAGGGCGGGCCGTGGACTGGATACACCACAAGAGAAATAAATTTATCAGGTAAGCATAAATTGTGTTTTCTCTTGTAAGGTGTATCCAGTCCACGGATCATCCATTACTTGTGGGATACCAATACCAAAGCTAAAGTACATGGATGAAGGGAGGGACAAGGCAGGAACTTAAATGGAAGGAACCACTGCCTGTAAAACCTTTCTCCCAAATATAGCCTCCGAAGAAGCAAAAGCATCAAATTTGTAAAATTTTGAAAAAATATGAAGCGAAGACCAAGTCGTCGCCTTGCAAATCTGATCAAAAGAAGCCTCATTTTTAAAGGCCCAAGTGGAAGCCACAGCTCTAGTGGAATGAGCTGTAATCCTTTCAGGAGGCTGCTGTCCAGCAGTCTCATAGGCTAAGCGGATTAAGCTTCTTAGTCAAAAAGAAAAAGAGGTTGCCAAAGCCTTTTGACCTCTCCTCTGTCCAGAGTAGACAACAAACAAAGCAGATGTTTGACGAAAATCTTTAGTAGCTTGTAAGTAAAACTTTAAAGCACGGACCACGTCCAGATTGTGTAACACAAGGATGGAACAACAATCTCTTGATTGATATTTTTGTTAGATACCACCTTAGGTAAGAACCCAGGTTTGGTACGCAGGACTACCTTATCCGTATGAAAAATCAGATAAGGAGAATCACATTGTAAGGCAGATAGCTCAGAGACTCTACGAGCCAAGGAAATAGCTACCAAAAAAAAAAAGGACTTTCCAAGATAAAAGCTTGATATCTATGGAATGAAGAGGTTCAAACGGAACTCCTTGAAGAACCTTAAGAACCAAGTTTAAGCTCCATGGTGGAGCAACAGGTTTAAACACAGGCTTGATTCTAACTAAAGCCTGACAAAATGCCTGAACGTCTGGAACATCTGCCAGACGCTTAACTAGCTGACAATCTTTTTTCCAAACCTTCTTGGAGAAAAGATAATATCCTAGCAATCCTGACCTTACTCCATGAGTAACCCTTGGATTCACACCAATAAAGATATCTACGCCATACCTTATGGTAAATTTTCCTGGTGACAGGCTTTCGTGCCTGTCTTAAGGTATCAATAACTGACTCGGAGAACCCACGCTTTGATAAAATCAATCTCAGTCGCAGTCAGCCTCAGAGAAATTAGATTTGGATGGTTGAAAGGACCCTGAAGTAGAAGGTCCTGTTTCAGAGGCAGAGACCATGGTGGAAAGGATGACATGTCCACTAGATCTGCATACCAGGTCCTGCGTGGCCACGCAGATGCTATCAGAATCACCGATGCTCTCTCCTGCTTGATCTTGGCAATCAGTCGAGGGAGAAGAGGAAACGGTGGAAACACATAAGCCAGGTTGAAAGACCAGGGCGCTGCTAGAGCATCTATCAATGTCGCCTTGGGATCCCTGGACCGGGATCCGTAACACGGAAGCTTGGCGTTCTGGCGAGACGCCATGAGATCCAGTTCTGGTTTGCCCCAACGATGAATCAGTTGTGCAAATACCTCCGGATGGAGTTCCCACTCTCCCGGATGAAACGTCTGACGACTTAGAAAATCCGCCTCCCAGTGCTCTACACCTGGGATATGGATAGCTGAGAGGTGGCAAGAGTGAATCTATGCCCAGCGAATTATTTTTGAAACTTCTAACATCTCTAGGGAACTTCTCGTTCCCCCTTGATGGTTGATGTAAGCTACAGTCGTGATGTTGTCCGACTGAAATCTGATGTACCTCAGAGTTGCTAACTGAGGCCAAGCCTGAAGAGCCTTGAATATCGCTCTTAGTTCCAGAATATTTAATGGAAGGAGAGACTCCTCCTGAGTCCACGATCCCTGAGCCTTCAGGGAGTTCCAGACTGCACCCCAACCTAGAAGGCTGGCATCTGTCGTAACAATTGTCCAATCTGGCCTGCGAAAGGTCATACCTTTGGACAGATGGACCCGAGATAGCCACCAGAGAAGAGAATCCCTGGTCTCTTGGTCCAGATTCAGTTGAGGGGACAAATCTGTGTAATCCCCGTTCCACTGACTGAGCATGCATAGTTGCAGCGGTCTGAGATGTAAGCGTGCAAACGGCACTATGTCCATTGCCGCTACCATTAAGCCAATTACTTCCATACACTGAACCACCGAAGGGCGGGGAATGGAATGAAGAACCCGGCAGGAATTTAGAAGCTTTGATAACCTGGACTCCGTCAGGTGAATTTTCATTTCTACAGAATCTATCAGAGTCCCTAGAAAGGAAACTCTTGTGAGTGGGGATAGAGAACTCTTTTCCTCGTTCACTTTCCACCCATGCGACCTCAGAAATGCCAGTACTGCTATGCCCCGCAGTACTGGCTACTGCTATGCCCCGCGGCCTTAGGGCCGCCATAAGCGACCCTAGAACCTTTGTAAAGATTCTTGGGGCTGTAGCTAATCCCAAGGGAAGAGCTACAACTGGTAATGCCTGTCTTGAAAGGCAAACCTGAGAAACCGATGATGATCTTTGTGTATCGGAATGTGAAGATAAGCATCCTTTAGATCCACTGTAGTCATATATTGACCCTCCTGGATCAGTGGCAGGATGGTACGAATAGTTTCCATCTTGAATGATGGAACTCTGAGTAATTTGTTTAAGATCTTTAGATCCAAAATTGGTCTGAAGGTTCCCTCTTTTTTGGGAACCACAAACAGATTTGAGTAAAAACCCTGTCCCTGTTCCTCCTTTGGAACTGGATGGATCACTCCCATAACTAGGAGGTCTCGTACACAGTGTAAGAATGCCTCTCTCTTTATCTGGTGTGCAGATAATTGTGAAAGGTGAAATCTCCCTTTTGGGGGGGAAGCTTTGAAGTCCAGAAGATATCCCTGGGATATAATTTCCAACGCCCAGGGATCCTGAACATCTCTTGCCCACGCCTGGGCGAAGAGTGAAAGTCTGCCCCCTACTAGATCCATTCCCGGATAGGGGGCCGTTCCTTCATGCTGTCTTAGAGGCAGCAGCAGGCTTTTTTACCTGCTTAACTTTTTTCCAGGTCAGGTTTGGTCTCCAGACCATCTTGGATTGAGCAAAAGTTCCCTCTTGTTTATTATTAGAGGAAGTTGATGCCGCACCTGCCTTGAAGTTTTGAAAGGCCCGAAAATTAGACTGTTTGGACTTAGATTTGGACTTGTCCTGAGGAAGGGCATGACCTTTTCCTCCAGTGATATCAGCAATAATCTCCTTCAACCAGGCCCGAAAAGGGTCTGCCCCTTGAAGGGAATGTTAAGTAGCTTAGATTTTGAAGTCACGTCAGCTGACCATGCTCTAAGCCATAGCGCTCTGCGCGCCTGTATAGCAAAACCAGAATTCTTAGCCGTTAGTTTAGTCAAATGAACAATGGCATCACAATAAAAGAATTGGCTAGCTTAAGTGCTCTAAGTTTGCCAAGTATGTCATCCAATGGAGTCGCTACCTGTAAAGCCTCTTCCAGAGACTCAAACCAGTACGCCGCAGCAGCAGTGACAGGGGCAATGCATGCAAGGGGCTGTAGGATAAAACCTTGTTGAATAAATATTTTCTTAATGTAACCTCTAATTTTTTTATCCATTGGATCTAAAAAAAAAAAAGCACAACTGTCCTCGACAGGGATAGTAGTACGCTTTACTAGAGTAGAAACTGCTCCCTCCACCTTAGGGACTGTCTGCCATAAGTCCCGTGTGGTGGCGTCTATTGGAAACATTTTTCTAAAAATAGGAGGGGAAGAGAACGGCACACCTGGTCTATCCCATTCCTTATTAATAATTTCTGTAAACCTTTTAGGTATTTGGAAAAACATCAGTACACACCGGCACTGCAAAGTATTTATCCAGTCTACACAATTTCTCTGGCACTGCAATGGTATCACAGTCATTCAGAGCAGCTAAAACCTCCCTAAGCAACACGCGGAGGTGTTCAAGCTTAAATTTAAATGTAGAAATATTAGAATCAGGTATCCTTCCTGAGTCATTAACATCACCCACTGACTAAAGCTCTCTTTCCTCAGCTTCTGCATATTGTGAGGCAGTATCAGACATGGTTCTTAAAGCGTCAGTATGCTCTGCATTTTGTCTCACCCCAGAGCTATCTCGCTTACCTCTAAGTTCAGGTAGTCTGGTTAATACCGCTGACAGTGTATTATCCATGACTGCCGCCATGTCTTGTAAAGTAAACGCTATGGGCACCCTAGATGTACTTGGCGCCATTTGAGCGTGAGTCCCTTAAGCGGGAGTCAAAGCGTCTGACACGTGGGGAAAGTTAGTCAGCATAACTTCCCCCTCGTCAGATTCCTCTGGTGATAAATTTTTTAAAGACAGAAAATGATCTTTATTGCATAAAATGAAATCAGTACATTTGGTACACATTCTAAGAGGGGGTTCCACTATGGCTTTTAAACATAATAAACAAGGAGTTTCTTCTATGTCAGATATGTTTATACAGATTAGCAATGAGACTAGCAAGCTTGGAAAACACTTTAAATCAAGTTAACAAGCAAATATAAAAAACGGTACTGTGCCTTTAAGAGAAACAAATTTTGTCAGAATTTGAAAAACAGTGAAAAAATGCAGTAAATCAAACTAAATTTTTACAGTGTGTATAATAGGCTAACAGAGCATTGCACCCACTTGCAAATGGATGATTAACCCCTTAGTTCAAAAAACGGATCAAAAAAACGAAATAGACGTTTTTTTAACAGTCACAACCAACTGCCACAGCAAGCTGTGGCCCTACCTTCCCCAATAAACGAATTTGGAAAGCCTTTGGGCCCTTTAGAGATGTCCTATAGCATTCAGAGGGCCTTTGAGGGAAGCTGGATGTCACAGTTTGTAATTTTAACTGCACCAACTGTAACTTTTATACTACAACAGTGCAAAGCCTCAGGAAACTGTTTCTAGTCAAAATTTAAGCCAGCCATGTGGAAAAAACTAGACCCCAATAAAGTTTTATCACCAAAGCATATATAAAAACGATTAAACATGCCAGCAAACGTTTTATATTGCAATATCATAAGGGTATTACCCCTGGGAGTAAGCATGATACCAGTCGTTATTAAATCACTGTATTCAGGCTTAACTTACATTAATCCGGTATCAGCAGCATTTTCTAGTGTTTTCCATCTCTAGAAAAAATTATAACTGCACATACCTGATAGCAGAATAAACTGCACGCCATTCTCTCGCTGAAGTTACCTCATCTGTGTAATCCCCTCAGACATATGTGAGAACAGCAATGGATCTTAGTTACAACCTGCTAAGATCATAGAAACCTCAGGCAGATTCTTCTTCTATTTACTGCCTGAGATAAAATAGCACAACTCCGGTACTATTTTAAAATAACAAACTTTTGATTGAAGAAAATAAACTAGCTATATTTAACCACTCTCTCCTACAACGTCCTTGCTTGTTGAGAGTTGCAAGAGAATGACTGGCTATGACAGTCAGGGGAGGAGCTATATTACAGCTCTGCTGTGGGTGTCCTCTTGCAACTTCCTGTTGGGAATGAGAATATCCCACAAGTAATGGATGATCCGTGGACTGGATACACCTTACAAGAGAAACAGGGAAAGTCTGCCCCCTACTTGATCTGACTCCAGACCGAGGGCCGACCCATCATGCTAAGGGTTTCTTAGATTGCTTCCCCTTATTCCAGGACTGACTGGGTCTTGCAAGAGGACTTGGATTGCTCCTGTTTGTAAGCAGAAGAGGAAGGCTTTTGACCTTTGCAATTACGAACGGAACGAAAATTACTTTGACGTCCCTTAAATCTAATTTTCTTGTCTTGCGGTAGAAAAGATCTTTTTCCACCCGTAATATCAGATAATATTTTTGCCAGTCCAGGCCCAAACAAAGTCTTACCCTTGTAAGGAAGCGCCAAAAGCTTAGACTTGTAGGAAACATCAGCTGACCAAGACTTAAAGGGACAGTCAACACCAGAATTTTTGTTGTTTTAAAAGATAGATAATCCCTTAATTACCAATTCCTTAGTTTTGCATAACCAACACAGGGCTCGCTTCCATTGAGTCGTAATTTGGTTTGCGTGCACTCGCAAACCGATAAATATGCTGTCGGAAGCAATATAATTTATCGACTGTTTCCAACGGCGCATTATACCTCAATATCAGCAGCTGCCGAAAAGATCTTCGCGTCCCATAGAAAGTAATAGAAGCCGTTAATCGATAAATTATACCAGGTTTCCAATGAAAGCGCTAACCGTTAATACACTGTCGGAGGCTGTTGATACATTGAAAAATATTACACCCAGCTCAACTAGGTGTAAAAGAGGAAAATTGTGCTTTTTGAGACCTATTTTCTATTGAAATTATAAAACTTGCAAATAATGCAAGTGTTTTAATGTAGAAATAAATTGTTATAAGTAATATTTATTGTTGTCTCATGTATAGAAATAGTTGAACTTATATTCTAATAGAAATATCAGTATATATTTAAATATAATAATATATGCAAGAACATATCTACAGAATGCAAACTAGACCTATGCCTAGGGCAGCAATACATATTACTTATATTTATGAAGTGGTAAATATAATTATATTAAAAAATAGTATTTGATTATTAAAAATATGGATAAGTGTATCTTTATTTTTCTTGAGAGGTGATCACCGGTAAGGAGCACGGACGTTAAACGTAAATTCTATAGCGTAAGGTTGGGTTACCTTAGCAACTAATTGATTTTCAAGAAATCCGACATCAGATGGAAGCGTTAACACAACGTTAACTTACAGCTACACGAAAAGAGCGACTGCACGCTATCCGCAAAATATTTCAATGGAAACCTGGTACTAAAATGGAGCCGTAAATTACTTTTAGCTGTCGGCCGCTTCGGTAGCTTATGGCTCCATTTTTAACAACTCAATGGAAGCGAGGCTACAGTTATAATTATACACGTTTTACCTCTGTAATTACCTTGTATCTAAGCCTCAGCAGACTGCCCCCTTATTTCAGTTCTTTTGACAGACTTGCATTTTAGCCAATCAGAGCTGTCTCCATGGTAAATTCACATGCATGAGCTCATGTTATCTATATGAAAAACGTGAACTAATGCCCTCTAATGGTGAAAAACTATCAAAATGCATTTAGATTAGAAGCGGCCTTCAAGGTCTAAGAAATTAGCATATGAACCGCCTAGGTTTAGCTTTCAACTAAGAATACCAAGAGAAGAAAGCAAAATTGGTGATCAAAGTAAATTGGAAAGTTGTTTAAAATCACGTGTCCTATTTGAAACATGAAAGTTTTTTTTGGACTTGACTGTCCCTTTAAGCCACAAAGCCCTGCAAGCCAAGACAGAGAAACCAGACAGCTTGGACCCCAATTTAATAACTTGCATGTTAGCATCAGAAATAAAAGAATTGTCTATCTTAAGAGCCTTAATCCTATCCTGAATTTCCTCCAACGAAGTTTCCTCTAAAATAGTTCAGATAAAGCATTGCACCAATAAGATGCTGCATCTCAACAGGTTGCCGCAGCTGAAAGATGATCCGCCTGTCTGTGTAGGCCTTTCCATAGAAGACTACAAGCCCCAGACTACAGTGCTGTGCATCAAGTGGGCGGTGGGAGCCAATCCACCAACAAACACTGAGAAAACAAAATTCCTGAGCACTTGAAGGGGATATAAAATTAATCTTTATTTAAAAAAAGATTAAAAACACACAAGATATGTGAATAGCATGCAGGGGTCTAGGATAAAGGCAATTCGAATGCGTTTCACACTTCCGTCAGCGCTTAGTAATAGGATATAATGCATACAATCCAGCTCGATCAGGGACCGAAATTCGGTACACAACAGGCCAAGCCCCCCACAAAGGTAAAGGTGGTATTGTTAGATAAACTTAAAAACATTAGTATTAATAGAACTTATAGAACAAAATCCTAGAAGGATTTGTTCAAAGGATTATAACAGCTTTGAAAAAGGAAAACATTAGTAGTTAAGCCTTAAGAAAAATATCAAATTAAAGATGTTAAATTATATATATATATATATATATATATATATATATATATATATATATATATATATATATATATATATAGGTATAAACACATATAAAAGATATATAGATATACTTTGTGTTTGTTACTGAGCCCCTGCAATACAGCATCCATATATGAATAAAGTTACAGTTATGTATGAAATTATGCTGATAAGATAGGGCTCAAAACAAACACTTCCTTTTATATGTAAAGAAAATTCACTCCATATATATTATGATAAATAGTTGACAAGAAAGAAATTAATAAATTGATCAAAGTTAAAGTCAATGTAAGTTTTGATGCAAAAGTGCCAAGTTTTTAAAAATTCTATTAAAAACAGGGGCACTTTAATTCATCAAAATTTACATTTCACTTACCTTTTAAACTTGACAGCCGCTCCAGCTTCTCCCGGTCGTCGCAAAGCCATTTCTGACGTCAGAAATGTTGGAGGGGTCATCCTTCAATCACGGCTCCCCCCCCGGGGGAATCAGTGTCTGATTCAACGCCGTGATTGGAAGAAGCCAGATTCCTCATTTTAGACCCAGGAAGAGGCTTTGCGACGTGCAGAGGAAGCTGGAGCGGCTTTAAAAAGGTATGTATTTTTTCACAACACGAGTGAAATGTAAATTTTGATGAATTAAAGTGCCCCTGTTTTTATTTTAAATATATTTATTGAAGCTTCCGTTTCACATTACAAAATACAGAAATGTGTACATTTTAGAAAGACAGAAACTTACATAGATTTTGATTTGATTAAACAATAAACAAAACAACTTAACTTAGTATAACCAAGTTCCGCATGTTATCCTTGCAAAATTCTAGTGCTATCTCCATGTGACTTAGTTCCTTTTCAATATAACAGTTTTTTACCCAACCTATAACTCCAATTTTGTTCTTAAAACAACCTTATCCCACCATCCTCAGACATCTGAACAGTTAAATGGAACCGATAAATGATTCCCACATGACCTTCATCAGCACAAAAGTATCTCTCCTGTTATTTTAAAGTGCCCCTGTTTTTAATCAAATTTTTAAAAACCAGGCACTTTAGCATCAAAATTTACATTCACTTTAAGGATCGAGCTGGATTGTATGCATTATATCTGATGACTAAGCGCTGACAGAAGCGCTGACAGAAGCGCGAAACGCATCAGGATTGCCTTTATTTCTAGACCCTTGCATGCTATTCGCATATCTTATGCGTTTTTAATCTTTTTCAAATAAAGATTTATTTTTTATCCCCTTCGAGTGCTCATGAATTTTGTTTTCTCAATAAGATGCTGCACTTGTCACTGGGGCAATACAAACTGCAGGTTGCTATTGAAGACCCTGATGCACATACACCTTCTTCAAATATACCTCCAGCTTCTTAGCCATTGGATCCTTAAAAGAGCAACTATCCTCTATAGGGATCGTAGTTCTTGTGACAGACCCTTCAGTCAGGACTGAAAGTGTTAACTTTATTTTCTAACCACAAGTGGCTGGCTCCAGCTACAATCTAATTAATGCTTAGCATTCTATTGTTTGATCACCCCCAGAGAGAAACGCCTAAGTGATAAGGAGAGTCAAGAGTGTCCTGTGGTTGAAGTGTTTAAGTAATATAATCCTATTGTATCATGTCAAGGGCGCTTCTCCCTTCTATCTAATGTACAACATTCTTTCAACCCCCATCTGAGGGGGGGTCAAAAACCTGTATAAATCTGTGTGCTGCCTTCAAATAAAGTTGTCATTCTGTTTTAAACCTGAAACTGGCTGGGTTGTGAATTGCTGATTGTCTATGCAGGACATTGTTCATCTGGGGTTAACCCTTGGTACACAGTTGGTACCGTAACATTGGTGGCAAGCGACGGGAGAATCCTTATCGCCCAGAAGAGCAACTACACAAGCCAGTAACCTCAGGAAGAGGGGGATTATTACAATACTGACTAAGATGGAAAGAGTACCAGGGACAGAAGGAACCAATGGGCCCAGCATATCAGACAGAACCCCTGAAGAAGCAAGCTTTGATCGGGCGGTTAAAATAAGACTGGCATATTATGGCCCCAACCCATCTGCGGAAATTATCGACCGGGTCATAGCAGCTGTGGAGGCCAACCTACTTCGCCAAAGCGGCGCTGCAGCAAACCCAGTGGAAAAGAGAAAAGTAAATTTTGCAGCTTTTAAAAACTTCCTGGAAACAGAAGGAGAGATTGATGGGTACCTTGCGGATTTTGAGAGACAATGTGCACTACACCAGGTACCCGCAGAGGACTGGGTCATGATATTATCCGGAAAATTATCCGGCCGGGCCAGTGAGGCTTTTCGGGCCATTCCAGATGAGGAAGTCAGGGATTATAATACTGTAAAAGAGGCTCTGCTCTCCAGGTATGCGGTTACACCGGAGGCATACCGGAGACGGTTCAGAGACACTGTTAAATTGGCTGGTGATTCCTACCTTGAGTGGGCATGTAAGGTGCACCGCACAGCAGCTCACTGGATAGCGGGGTGCCAAGCCGTATCTGGGGAAGAGGTGCTGCAGCTATTCCTGTTGGAACATTGCTTCGACAAGTTACCCGCAGGAGTTCGAGAGTGGGTTCGGGACCGTAAACCCTCCACCCTGCATGAAGCTGCTCGCCTGGCAGATGAGTATACGGATGCCCGCAAACTGGACACTGCTACCACTAAGCCCCCTGCCAGAGTGGAGTACAGACCCCCAGTCACCCCAGCAGCTGCCAGTTACCAACCCCCGGCGCACCGCTATACCACACGGCCTCTGGCCACGAACTACCCTCAGAGAGCCCGGTTCAATTCGCGGGGCTACTCACAACCTATTCGGTGCTTTGGATGTAAGCAACTAGGGCACAAAAGACCAGAGTGTCCCCTAAATGCAGCGAACCAAGCACAGTCCTGGAGAAGACCTGCCGGCGGAATCACACGTAACCCTCAGCCTGCGGCCCGCTACGTAGAGGCGCAAGAATGCTGGGGCATCCTACATGAGGCAGACCTTGTGCAAGCTGCCCACCGGAATAACCGGCAACTGGTTAAAGTGAATGGGAAGGAGGTCAGTGGTCTACGGGATACTGGTGCTACCATGACCTTGCTTCGAAAGAACTTGGTGTCTGAGAAACAGCACACAGGAGACACTGTGGCTGTGAGGGTAGCAGGGGGCACTGTGTTCCGCCTACCTGTTGCCAGGGTGCATTTGGATTGGGGAGGGGGCGCTAGACCTGTGAATGTGGGGGTCATGAAGGATTTACCAGCTGATGTTCTCCTTGGAAATACCTTGGTCCCCCTTGTTTCTGCCTATGCTCCCATGGGTCCCGCTGATGTTAACCCTGTGACTACCCGTGCTCAGATCCGTGCAGCAGAGACTGACCCCCCTGCTGCTAAGCCCCAGGACGCTGAGCTCAGTAAATCTCTATCCGCTATTGATATGTGGGAGTCACGTTACAATGCGCTGATGAAGGAGAAGAGTCACGTAGAGGATAAAATGGTCACGTTAAATAATCATGTAACAGTGCTAGCGGGAGAGAAGAGGAGTGCAGAGGAAAAAGCACGTTTAGAACAGGAATCTCTGCTAGACAAGCTGCACCGACAGACTGCAGAAAACACCAGCTTGAGAGTGGAACATGAAACATTAAGGACAAACTTAGTGACACTGGAGGAGAAGCTGACGCTGGCTCATAGGGATGTGCAGCAACTCAAGGGCACCCTATGTCAGTATGAAGGGATTGTGGATACCTATAAAGAGCAGGTACAAAAACCACGTAAAGAAGCCGATGATATTTTGAAGGACTGTTTAGCCCTAGTCGGGGCACTGAAGAGGTTGAACCCTTATTTATACAGACAGGGATTCTCTCTCATAACGGGAATACAGATGGATTGTCCCAGCAAACTGACATGCCTACCACCCCTTAGTCCGGTCATCCCCAGGTTGACCCGCAAAAGGGTCAAGCCGGGTCTGCCGGAGTGTTCCACAAGGGGGGAGCTATGTGACAGACCCTTCAGTCAGGACTGAAAGTGTTAACTTTATTTTCTAACCACAAGTGGCTGGCTCCAGCTACAATCTAATTAATGCTTAGCATTCTATTGTTTGATCACCCCCAGAGAGAAACGCCTAAGTGATAAGGAGAGTCAAGAGTGTCCTGTGGTTGAAGTGTTTAAGTAATATAATCCTATTGTATCATGTCAAGGGCGCTTCTCCCTTCTATCTAATGTACAACATTCTTTCAACCCCCATCTGAGGGGGGGTCAAAAACCTGTATAAATCTGTGTGCTGCCTTCAAATAAAGTTGTCATTCTGTTTTAAACCTGAAACTGGCTGGGTTGTGAATTGCTGATTGTCTATGCAGGACATTGTTCATCTGGGGTTAACCCTTGGTACACAGTTGGTACCGTAACAGTTCTCTTAGCCAGAGAAGAAATAGCCCCTTCTACTTTAGGCACCGTGCACCAAGAATCCTTAATGGATTCAGCAATAGGAAACAAATTCTTAAAAACTGAAGACGGGGAGAAAGGAATCCCTGGTTTTTCCCATTCCTGCGCAATAATCTCTGTCACATGATCTGGAACAGGAAACACTTCCATAGAGAAAGAGACATTATAGAATCTATTAAGCTTACTAGATTTCTTAGGGTTAGCTACAACAGGAGAGTTAGAATCATCCAAAGTAGCCAAAACCTCCTTTAATAAAACATGAAGGTGTTCAAGCTTAAACCTAAAGCTTACTTCTTCCACCTCAGACAAAAGATTAACACTGTCAGAATCAGAGATTTCACCCTCAGAAGGAACAGAGGTAGCATCCTCCATAGAATTATGAGGACGATCAACCTGTATAGTAGCTGCTGAAACAGGCACCTTACAATCTATTAAGTGTTTAGATTTCCTCTTGCATTTTCCTAAAACAGGAAAAGCATATAAAGCTGCAGATACCGCAGAAGATATCTGTGCGGCAAAATCTGCAGGCAAATATACCCCACCAGGAGGTTGAGAGGAACCGCAGGGCACAGCATGTGACGCCATAGGGACTTGGGACGTTTGAGGAGAAGGCTGCGGCATTGCCTGAACAGCATCATCCTGAGAGACATTAGGCTCATAAGGCAATAATTTTTCTTTACATTGTAGAGTTCTAGCTAAACAAGTAGTACAAAATTGCAAAGGAGAAACCATTTGTGCCTCTAAACATAATAAGCATTTTTAAAAACAATATCATCGTTATCCATGTCCATAGCTAAAAAAAAACAGCCCTAGGAAAAAATAAATTTTAATAAAGGACAACTGTCACTTTAAGAGAAAAATAAAATCAAAAAAGTTATCAAAAAAAATAAAGCTTAACAACCTCTACACCTCAGCAGTACTGAGGTGCCTACCGCAACTCCAGGAGACTTGAAAAGGACACAGAAACTGACACCCAACTGCACATACACAGACTGCAGCAACAACACAGAGACACCAATCCGTTCCATATAACTGAAACACAGGGATCACATGACCAGCACATCCGGAAAAGCGCAGACAAGAAAAAGGCACGCAATCCGGAAAAAACATAGCAACAACCGTTCCCACATAAACAAAACAAACATTAGCTAAAAATAAAAATCTAGCAACACCCGGTCCCAACATGCAATCCCCAAATCACATAGTGCCTGCATACTGCCTATCGAATCCTATTTAAAGGATTACTAAATCACATAAAGAAAAACTGCAGATTATAAATAATGAAACTTTAAAAGTGCAAAGTCTCATTTACCTAGAAGACAAAAAACAGAATTTATGCTTACCTGATAAATTACTTTCTCCAACGGTGTGTCCGGTCCACGGCGTCATCCATTACTTGTGGGATATTCTCCTCCCCTACAGGGAAAGGCAAGGAGAGCACACAGCAAGAGCTGTCCATATAGCTCCCCCTCTGGCTCCGCCCCCCAGTCATTCGACCGACGGTTAGGAGAAAAAGGAGAAACTATAGTGTATAAAAGAAAAAGAAAAAAAAATTCAAACCTGATTAAAAAACCAGGGCGGGCCGTGGACCGGACACACCGTTGGAGAAAGTAATTTATCAGGTAAGCATAAATTCTGTTTTCTCCAACATTGGTGTGTCCGGTCCATGGCGTCATCCATTACTTGTGGGAACCAATACCAAAGCTTTAGGACACGGATGAAGGGAGGGAGCAAATCAGGTTACCTAAACAGAAGGCACCACGGCTTGCAAAACCTTTCTCCCAAAAACAGCCTCCGAAGAAGCAAAAATATCAAATTTGTAAAATTTGGCAAAAGTGTGCAGAGAAGACCAAGTCGATGCCTTCCATATCTGATTAACAGAAGCCTCGTTCTTGAAGGCCCATGTGGAAGCCACAGCCCTAGTGGAGTGAGCTGTGATTCGTTCAGGAGGCTGCCGTCCGGCAGTCTCATAAGCCAATCGGATAATGCTTTTGAGCCAGAAAGAAAGAGAGGTAGCAATAGCTTTTTGTCCTCTCCTCTTACCAGAGTAAACGACAAACAAGGATGAGGTTTGTCTAAAATTCTTTGTTGCTTCTAAATAGAACTTTAAAGCACGGACTACATCTAAATTGTGTAACAAACGTTCCTTCTTTGAAACTGAATTCGGGCACAGAGAAAGAACAACTATTTCCTGGTTAATATTCTTGTTGGAAACGACTTTTGGAAGAAAACCAGGCTTGGTACGCAAAATAACCTTATCTGAATGGAACACCAGATAGGGTGGATCACACTGCAAAGCAGATACAGAAACTCTTCTAGGAGAAGAAATAGCAACCAAAAACAGAACTTTCCAAGATAGCAACTTGATATCTATGGAATGTAAGGGTTCAAACGGAACCCCCTGAAGAACTGAAAGAACTAAATTTAGACTCCAAGGAGGAGTCAAGGGTCTGTAAACAGGTTTGATTCTGACCAAAGCCTGTACAAAAGCTTGTATAACAAGACAGATAAAGCAGAAATCTGTCCTTTTAGAGAACTCGCTGACAATCCCTTATCCAAACCTTCTTGGAGAAAGGAGAGGATCTTAGGAATTTTAATCTTACTCCAGGAGAATCCCTTGGATTCCCACCAACAGATATATCTTTTCCATATTTTATGGTAAATCTTTCTAGACACAGGTTTTCTGGATCTATCACTGAATCTGAAAACCCACGCTTGGATAAAATCAAACGTTCAATTTCCAAGCAGTCAGCTGCAGAGAAATTAGATTTGGATGTTCGAATGGACCTTGTACTAGAAGATCCTGTCTCAAAGGTAGCTTCCATGGTGGAGCCGATGACATATTCACCAGGTCTGCATACCAAGTCCTGCGCGGCCACGCAGGAGCTATCAGAATCACCGAGGCCTTCTCCTGTTTGATCCTGGCTACAAGCCTGGGAAGGAGAGGGAACGGTGGAAACGCATAAGCTAGGTTGAACGACCAAGGCGCCACTAATGCATCCACTAGAGTGGCCTTGGGATCCCTGGATCTGGACCCGTAGCAAGGAACCTTGAAGTTCTGACGAGACGCCATCAGATCCATGTCTGGAATGCCCCATAATTGAGTCAACTGGGCAAACACCTCCGGGTGGAGTTCCCACTCCCCCGGATAGAAAATCTGACGACTCGGATAATCCGCCTCCCAGTTGTCTACTCCTGGGATGTGGATTGCAGATAGGTGGCAGGAGTGATCCTCCGCCCATTTGATGATCTTGGATACCTCTCTCATCGCCAAGGAACTCCTTGTTCCTCCCTGATGGTTGATGTAAGCTACAGTCGTCATGTTATCTGACTGGAATCTTATGTATCCGGCCTTCGCTAGGTGAGGCCAAGCCCGGAGAGCATTGAATATCGCTCTCAGTTCCAGGATGTTGATCGGGAGAAGAGACTCTTCCCGAGACCATAAACCCTGAGTTTTCAGGGAATCCCAGACCGCGCCCCAGCCTGATAGACTGGCGTCGGTCGTGACAATGACCCACTTTGGTCTGCAGAAACTCATTCCCTGAGACAGGTGATCCTGTCTACTGGAGCATGCACAGTTGTAATGGTCTTAGATGAATTTGAGCAAAAGGAACTATATGTCCATTGCTGCAACCATCAACCCTACTATTGAACTGAGCTATGGAAGGCTGCAGAATAGAGAGAAGAACTTGACAAGCGTTTAGAAGCTTTGACTTTCTGACTTCTGTCAGGAAGATCTTCATTTCAAAGGAATCTATTATTGTTCCCAAAAAGGGAACTCTTGTCGATGGAGACAGGGAACTCTTTTCTACGTTCACCTTCCACCCGTGAGATCTGAGAAAGGCTAGAACAATGTCTGTATGAGCCTTTGCCTTGGAAAGAAACGACGCTTGAATTAGAATGTCGTCCAGATAAGGTGCCACTGCGATGCCCCTTGGTCTTAGAACCGCTAGAAGGGACCCGAGCACCTTTGTGAAAATTCTGGGAGCAGTGGCTAGTCCGAATGGGAGAGCCACGAACTGATAATGTTTGTCCAGAAAGGCGAACCTTAGGAACTGATGATGTGGGTAGGAATATGTAGATACGCATCCTTTAAATCCACGGTAGTCATATATTGACCCTCCTGGATTGTAGGTAAAATTGTTCGAATGGTTTCCATTTTGAACGATGGAACTCTGAGAAATTTGTTTAGAATTTTTAAATCCAGAATTGGTCTGAAAGTTCCCTCTTCTTTGGGAACTACAAACAGATTTGAGTAAAAAACCCTGACCTTGTTCCACAGTTGGAACTGGGTGTATCACTCCCATCTTTAACAGGTCTTCTACACAATGTAAGAATGCCTGTCTACTTATTTGGTTTGAAGATAAGTGAGAAATGTGGAACCTTCCCCTTGGGGGTAGTTCCTTGAATTCTAGAAGATAACCCTGAGAGACTATTTCTAGTGTCCAGGGATCCTGAACATCTCTTGCCCAAGTCTGTCCCCTACTAGATCCGGTCCCGGATCGGGGGCTACCCCTTCATGCTGTCTTGGTAGCAGCAGCAGGCTTCTTGGCCTGTTTACCCTTATTCCATCCTTGCATTGGTTTCCAAGCTGGTTTAGTCTGGGAAGCGTTACCCTCTTGTCTAGAGGCTGCCGAGTTAGAAGCCGGTCCGTTCCTGAAATTGCGAAAGGAACGAAAATTGGACTTATTCTTAGCCTTGAAAGGCCTATCCTGTGGGAGGGCATGGCCCTTTCCGCCAGTGATGTCTGAAATAATTTCTTTCAATTCTGGCCCAAAAAGGGTCTTACCTTTGAAAGGGATATTAAGCAATTTTGTCTTGGAAGATACATCCGCCGACCAAGACTTTAGCCAGAGCGCTCTGCGCGCCACAATTGCAAACCCTGAATTTTTCGCCGCTAATCTCGCTAACTGCAAAGCGGCGTCTAAAATAAAGGAATTAGCTAATTTAAGTGCGTGAATTCTGTCCATGACTTCCTCATACGGAGTCTCCCTACTGAGCGACTTTTCCAGTTCCTCGAACCAGAACCACGCCGCTGTAGTGACAGGAATAATGCACGAAATAGGTTGAAGGAGGTAACCTTGCTGTACAAAAATCTTTTTAACCCCTTAATGACCACAATGTACCCTGTATGTCACTAGACGTTAAGGTTTTTTTCAGGACATAATAGCACAAGTTTAGCAAGAACACGATATGAATTCCCTCCCTCCAGCAGGCTTTGTGGAATAGAGCAGTCTCAACGCTGGTGGCAAGACCGCGCTATAAAACAATCAAGTCCCAAAAAAAGGCCAGCGACATACAGGGTACGTCGCTGGTCCTTAAGGGGTTAAGCAAACCCTCCAATTTTTTATCCATAGGATCTTTGAAAACACAATTGTCCTCAATGGGAATGGTCGTGCGTTTGGCTAGTGTAGAAACCGCCCCCTCGACCTTAGGGACTGTTTGCCAT